>NC_037670.1:34610508-34774269 GCF_003255815.1 Theropithecus gelada | reverse complement strand
ATTGCATTGGGAGTTATACCTGATGTAAATGACGAGTTGATGGGTGCAGCACACCAACAAGGCACAAGTATACATATGTAACAAACCTGCACGTTATGCACATGTACCCTACAACTTACAGTATAATAATAATAAATAAATTAAAAAAAAAAGAGTTTGAAATGACTGTGTATTAACTTTGTAATTAAATTATTGTAAAATTATAATAACCAAGTATTTTAAATGCTTTACAAAAAGGAAAATGAAGTTACTAGTTACTTGATAAGTCAGGTAATTATTTTCTTTGCACTATATCTAAGAAGTACTAAGATTATTAACGAAGCCTAAGAAACTGAGGAGAATCACCAGTGGAACTGAGGATGAATATAAAAGCAGTAGCTTATCTGTGATTGGTGAGTAAGACAATATTTGACAGTGAAAAGTTACAGCAGAATTTGAAAGTCTGCTTTTTCTCTCTGAGTTCTTCCTTCTACGTAGGAAAAAAAGAGCATATTGGATGAGTGTAAAAGCTCCAAGAGACTATCAGACTCCAGATGAAATATTATATATTGATTTTACTTGTTGATGGAAAACACAGGGAAAAATAAGCAATACAGGTGTTGGAATGTATCTATTGATTACCACTTTTATTACAAATTAGGTATCTCCAATGTATAGCCATAAAATTCACATAGGAAGTATCTTCCAGCAATCTAGTCCCCTTTTTATTTTTATTCAGTATGTTATTTTATTTTTAGCAATCCAAGGCCATTTTTTCCGGCATTATTGAGATATGATTGACAAATAAAAATTGCATATATTTGAGGTGCACAACGTGATATTTTGATATATATCATATGTATACATTTTGAAATGATTGCCACAGTGAGCTGATTAACATATTTATCATCTCAAATAGTTACCATTGTGTGGAGGGGGTTGGGGCAGTGAGGACACAAGGTCTACTCTCTCAGCAAGTTCAAAGTATATAATACATTATTATTAACTATAGTCACCATGCTGTACACTGCGGCTCCATAACTTATTCATCTTGTAACCGAAGATTTGTATCTTTTGTTCAACATCTCCCCAAAACATAGTTATTTTTCACATTTAACATTTGTATTAAGAATTAAAATGGATTTATAAACCACTATAAAGTATTAGAGCGTTCTGAATTTAGTACTAGAGTAATCTGAATTTGAATATATACTTAACTTTACCGGTGACTTTCTTACTTTCATATGTTTTCATGTTACTATTTAATGCCTTTTTGTTTCACCCTGAAGGTTTCTGTATATAGCCCTCTTTCAAAATCCAATTTAAATGGTAGCTAAGTCAGAATCATCATTAGATACAATAATATAATCCCTTCTTCAGATCCTCATACAAGAATTTATGGTTTATTCAACCTTGGAAAGAAAATTATTTAAAGAAAGTGGGCTGGTCTTCGACACTGATTTGGGTGATAAGTATACTTACGACTGCTCCAAAAATTATATTACGGGCTTCCCATACTTCCAGGAAAGGTCAGGTCCTTACTAGCCTCCATGATAATCATCCAGTTTAGGTCTACATAGAAAATTTATACCTACCACTTTGAGGAAAAGGGGACTTAACTTTTTCAGGATGACCTCTCTGATAGGGTTTTGTTGTGGAAGATAACAAAAACCACTGAATTAACTTGTTTCTCTTTTCAGCTATGGAAACAGGCTTTGATCATTATTTTTTTTTTTTAATTCTTATTATCTTCATCATATTTAACCCGTATGTGTGATGTGATATACTGTTATATTTCTATAACAGTGATACATACTTTTATGATGATATAACAGTATATTAATATGTGTGATGTGATATATTGTTTTATTGATATACTTTTCTTTTTGTCAAATGAGACATTTGTTTAATGTTCTATAGGGCAAAAAAACCTGTAGTGTTTGGGAATATCCACATTTCTGTTCTCAAGATGTGGAAAATAGTTAATATATTTTGTATGCATCACTGACTGTTTAAGAGTTTGAAACAAATATGTATTAACTTTGTAATTATTTTAAAAGAATAGTAAACAAGTATTTTAAATGCTTTACAAAAAAGAACATGAAGTTACTAGTTGCACTTGTAAGTTCCTTAACAAGTGACTTGATCAGTTATTTGATGTGTGATGTTAACAGTGTATCACACCATACATCAAATAGCTTAATCACATCACACATCAAATAACTTATCAGGTCAATAAGTGACTTGATAAGCTATTCGATGTGTGATGTGATATACTGTTAACAGTGTACCATATCACACAAATAACTTCATCACATTACAGATCGAATAACTTATCAAGTCACTTATCTGTGATATTCTGTTATAATGGTATAACAGTATATCATATCATACATACACAACAGTATATCACATCACACATACAGACTAACCTTAAATTACATGATTCTGATTGCATCACTTAACAAGAATCATTACTTTGGAAAAATTGCTAACAACATAATTGCCTATAAAATACATACCCTATCAAGGATATGAAGAAAGCCTTCATCAAATATCACCGACACCCAACAACTACATTCTGTGCATGTCTTTTTTTTCTTTTAATCTATATCAAGAAACCCAGGCTCAAATGCTCAGTATTATACAATATTTGAGAGTTTTTATTTTTGATCAAATCTTTAAGAGCAAGAAATTCTTAGAAGGCACAAAAAGCACAAACTGTAAAAGAATAAAACAAAAACCAAAAAAAGACATTAGCCTTAATCAAAATTAAAGATTTCTTCTATGTAACATGCTGTTAAAAATGAAAAGACAAGCCTCAGACTAGGATAAACTATATTTAATACATCTCAAATATATTTGACAATGCACTTGTATCTATAATGTATAAAGAGCCCTTAAAATTCAGTAAGAAGACAAACCAAGTTTTTTTAAATGGACAAAAGATTGTAAAAGACAGTTCACAAAGATAACAAGTAAGAAATAAACAAGCCCATGAAAATAAGTTCAACAAAATTATCCATCCATCTGATAAATGAAAATAAAAACCTAAAGGAGATAATACCACCAACTTATTAAGATAGTTAAAGTTAAAAAGATTGACAATACCACATGTGAGTAAGGATATAAACCACTAGATTTCTCATACATTGCTAATGAGAATGTGAAACAGTATAATCACTGACATTGTTTAGCTCTGTGTCCTCACCCAAATCTCGAACTGTAATCCCCATGTATCAAAGGAGGACCTGGTGGGAGGTGTTTGGATCATGGTGACAGTTCCCGCCATGCGGTTCTCATGATAGTGATTGAGTTCTCATGAGATCTGATGGTTTTATAAGGGACTCTTCCCCCTTCACTCACTCTCTCTCTTGCCACCATACAAGATGTGCCTGATACCCCTTCTTCCATGATTTTAAGTTTCCTGAGGCCTCCCCAGCCAGGCAAAATTGTGAGTCAAGTAACTCTCTTTTCTTTATAAATTATGTAGTTCCAGGCAGTTCTTTATAGCAGTGTAAAAACAGACTAATACAGAGAAATTGGTACCAGGAGTGGGGCACTGCTACAAAGATACCTGAAAATGTGGAAGCGACTTTAGAACTGGGTAACAGGCAGGGGTTGGAACAATTTGAGGGAACTCATTGGGAACTGGAGCAAAGGTTGCTCTTGCTATACTTTAGCAAAAACACTTGTAGCATTTTTCTCCTGCCCTAGACATCTGTAGAACTTTGAAATTGAGAAAGATGATCTGAAATTAGAACTTATATTTAAAACAGAAGCAGAGCATAAAAGTTTGGAAAATTTGCAGCCTGACCATATGTTAGAAAAGAAAAGGCCATTTTCTGTGGAGAAATTCAACCTGGCTAGAGAAGTTTGCATAAGTAATAAGAAGCTGAATGTTAACAGCCAAGACAATGGGGAAGATGTCTCCCAAGGGCCTGTAAGAGACCTTCACAGCAGACCCTCACATCACATGCCTGGAAGCCACGGAGGTAAAATTGGTTCTGTGGGCAACGCCCAAGCCTACTTCTTTGTGCAGTATCCCAACTGGGTGTCCTGTGTCCCACCCACTCCAGCTCCAGCCATGGCTAAAAGGGGACAAGTTACCACTTGAGCCATTGCTTCAGAAGGTGCTATCCCTAAGCCTTGGTCTCCATGTGGTGTTGGGCCTAGGAGTGCACAGAATTCAAGAATTGAAGTTGGGGAACCTCCACATAGATTTCAGAGAATGTATGGAAATGCCTGGATGTCCACGCAGAAGTCTGCTGCAGGGGCAGAGCCCTCACGGAGAACCTCTGCTACGGTAGCGCAAAAGGGAAACGTGGGATTGGAACCCCTACAAAGAGGCCCCACTGGATCATGCCTAATGGATCTGTGAGAAGAGAGCCATTGTCCTCCAGACCCCTGAATGGTAGATCCACTAACAATTTTGACCATGTGTGTGGAAAAGCTGCAGACACTTAACGTTAGCCCAGAAAGCAGCTGCAGGAGCTGTACCCTGCAAAGCCACAGGGGCAGAGCTGCCCAAGGATGTGGGAGCCCACTCCTTGCATCAGCATCCTCTCGATGTGAAACATGGAGTCAAAATAGATTACTTCAAAGCTTTAAGATTTAGTGACGGCCCTACAGGATTTCTGACTTGCATGGGGCCTGTAGCCCCTTTGTTTTGGCCAATTTCTCCCATTTAGAATGGGAGAATTTATCCAATGCCTGTACTCTTTTGGAAGTAACTGAATTGTTTTGTATTTGTATCTTGGAAGTAACTAACTTGTTCTTTTTTTACAGGCTTATAGGCAGAAGGAACTTGACTTGTCTCAGAAAAGGCTTTGGACTTAGACTTTTGAGTTAATGCTGAAATGAGTTAAGACTTTGGGGGACTGTTTGGAAGGTACAATTGTGTTTGAAATGTGATGACATGAGATTTGGGAGGGGCTGGGGGCAGAGTTATATGGTTGGGCTCTCTGTCTCCACCCAAATCTCATCTCTAACATGTTGGAGGAGGGACTTCAGGGGAGGTAATTGGATCATGGGGGCTGTTTCCCCCACACTGTTTCACATAATAGTGAGTAAATTCACATGAACTCTGATGGTTTTATAAGGAACTTTTTCCCCTTCGCTTGCTCTCTCTTTCTCCTGCCATCATGTATGACATGCCTGCTTCCTCTTTGGCCATCATTGTAAGTTTCATGAGGCCTTCCCAGCCATGCAGAACTGTGATTCAATTAACCCTCTTTTCTTTATAAATTACCCAGATTCAAGAAGTTATTTATAGCAGTGTGAAAACGGACAAATACAAGCACTTTGGAAAAAAAAATTGTAGTTTTTTTTAAAGTTAACTATGCCGGTAATTGAAACATCTAAGCCAATTGGAGCTAATATGACACTTCTAGTAGTTACACATAAGAATTAGGAAGAAGAGGGAGTTAAAGAGTGGTTGATTCATGGGTACTAATATACGGTTTGATAGAGGAAATAAGACAATGTTTGATAAATCAGTGACTATCATTTATAATTATTTTATATATAAAAATTGCTTGCAGAAAATAATGCAAATGTGCCTAGCATAAATATTAAGTCAATGGATGTATCCCAATTACATCTGCAAATTTCCTATTACCATGGTAACATATTCTGCAGGTTTCTGGGATTAGGATATGGACATCTTTGACAAGGAGAAGGCATTATTCTGCCTACCAAACATTTATGTAACCATTAAGATTTGGGGTCATATTAACTGTTTCAGCAAAGCCTATCCTATTGTGACTAATAGAGAATAATAAAAATGTGCCTAGCATAAAGAAACGACAAATATTTAAGGCAATGAATGTATCCCAACTACACTGAATTGATGTTTATCAAATGTAAAAAGTTTACATGAATTATCTTATTCCATGTATCTCAAAAATATGTACATCTATTATGTATCAATAAAAAACAAAAATTATAATAATAGTTGTGAGGAGCTCGGTCAACTGGAGCATGGCTTTGTTTTGTAATAAGGATGTAATTATGAAATAAGGATAATGAGATAAATTGAGGATTCTGGGGTAGATCAATATGATAGAACCACCATTTGCTTCAAAAGTTACTGTATGTATTTTTATATACATTTTTAGAGTATACTTTTTACAAAGACCACTGGGATTTATTTTATATTTTGGAATAAACAAAAGTAGTTCTATTCTCAAATGTGTAACTAATTTGTTTAGGATCTATTTTAGGTTGCTTAACTCTTTGGCATGAGTTTACTCTTGTGTAATATAGGTATTTTAACGTATTTCTTATCTTACAGAGTAATTGTAAAGGTAAAATAACATGTTGGATATGTAAGTGGTTTGAAAATTATAAAACATTGATTAAATGCAAACTATTGTATTCAAACAACTATTAATTTTATCAATTTCATTTATATCATTATTAAGAATATTAAAAGGTCTAAAATAATTACATCTAACTGTGGTCATTTGCCATTATTAATTATTAGGTAATAGATACCATAATGACTAAATAGCTCAATCTGTAGAAATAACAGAGGAATAGCTATTACTTGTATAATTTTGAAAATGTTTGCTTAGGCTTTATTCCAGTCATCCTGGAAAATAATTCTGCATAATGTAAAGTTGCAAAGATTACTGAAAATCTGCTTTTTTAAAGTGCTTCAGGACTCTATTTCTTTAAACCCTAACACTTGTTTTATAAATACTCCCTTGGTCACAAGAGGTAATAATTATTGCAATAATAGCTTTAAGTTCTATAATATATACCATATGGGAAAACAGGATGTGTCAGAAACAAAAATCTTCTCAAGAGGTGAATGCTAGATCACCCTTCTGAAATCATACTTCAATATTTATCCATATGCTTTATAGAAAAATTTGGCACATTTATTAAAATCAGTGGGATAGAGTCACCTAATTTCAGATATGCTGAACTAGACATTGTAGTTTGCCAATTATACTAAATTATAATTAGTAAAAATAACAGTGCTTTAAGGTTTGGGCAAAATCCAAAGACTCACAAATGTTGAAATAACAAAACTGGAGATTGAACGTGAAAATGGTTCTCAAATTATAACAATGAATTATGAATTACATTGTTCAGATTTTACTCAAATGGAAACTCTTCGGCTGCTTTTAGCTACTGATTTTTTAGTAAATAAAGTATTTAAAGAGTTTTGAAAAACCTGGGACACATTTACCATCTTATTATAAACCCAGCTGACTAAGACATTAATTTTTAAGGTAATAAATATATGTAGCATAGAATCCTTCTCTAACACCTAACACATATTATGTCCCGTAACTATCTATTTAAATGTCCATTTATTCTCACACAACTATGCACTCCAAAGAAAGGACTGGTGTTCTATTCACCTTTGTATGTCTATTCCCAGAAAAAGTTCAGTAACTGCCATAATCCTAAGTGCAAATAATGTAAATCAACAGCCATTTCTAAGCTTGATGTTTTGGTGCTGAACACTTTACACATATTACCTAATTGTATCTTCATATAAATGCTATGAAATATTTAATGTTTTTTCTAATTATTTATAATGATGACAGGTAAGCATGAATATTACATATTCACTTCAGATTGAACTTTAATACTTTATTTAACATCTATATTTTAAAAATCAGCGTAATGAACACTGTGGAAAAAGTTACATTTTAATAGGTAAAATTAAAAGTAAATGGTAAAAACCACCATTACTTTTGCAGCAACCTAATAAATGATTCTAAGAAAATCAACTAAATGAAATATTTCAGAAAGTAGAGAACAGACATGAGAACGATCAAATTCTAAAGGATAATACAAAAGGCAAAGGAATGCAGATCAATTCTAAGAAAAGTGGCTGGGCGTGGTGGCTCATGCCTGTAATCTGAGCAGCTTCAGAGGCTGAGGTGGGAAGATCACTTGGCACGAGTTCAGGAGCAGCCTGGGCAATCTAGTGAAACCCTTTGTTTATAAAAAAATGAAAAATAAGTCAAGTGTGGTGATGTGTACCTGTAGTCCCAGCTACACAAGAGGGTGAAGCAAGTGCATCGATTGAGCCCAGAACTTTGGGGCTGCAGTGAGCTAGGATTGAGCCACTGCACTCCAGCCTGGGAAACACAGTGAAGCCCTGTCTAAAATTAAATTAAATTGAAATATATAAAATAAATAAAATCATAAATTACTACTGGAAGAAAAACAATCAGACCTGCATTTCCATTGTGATATTAATAAGAATAAACTTCCTGTATTTGTTTTCAGTTGCTCCTATAACAAATTATCATAAATTTATAGTGAGTTAAAAATACAAACAAACAAACAAAAAAAAAACACATTATAATCTAACAGTTCTGGAGGAGACCAAAAGTACAAATAGTTCTCACAGAGCTAAAAACAAGATGATGGCCCATTTGCATTCTCTCTGAAGACTTTAGAGGACAAGATGTTCCTTGATTTTTACAGCTTCTAGGGGCTGCCTACATCTTAATTCGTGATCACATTCCTCCAACCTCTGTTTCTATCACCATATACCCTTCTTGACTTTGACCTTCCCATCTCTCTCTTATGAGAGCCCTTGTGATTACACTGGGGCTACCCAGGTATGCCAGGATAATCTCATCATCTCAAGATTCTTAACCTAATCACATCTGCAAATTTCCTGTTACCATGGTAACATATTCACAGGTTTCTGGGATTAGGATATGGACATCTTTGGCAAGGAGTAGGCATTATTCTGCCTACCAAACGTTTATGTAATCATTAAGATTTGGGGTCATATTTACTGTTAAAGCATAGCCTACTCTATTGTGATCAACAAACTAATCACGTTTTATTCACCAAAATGTTAACATGAAAACCTTTGTAGATACTCAATGGCTCAAATATGCTATGATTATGCCCCCTCTTAAAAATATACAATTGAAAACATACTTTTTTATTTGAGAAATAACAAAAATTTCCAACTCAATACTGTAGCCATGGTTTAAATGGACTTATCAGATATGGACCTCAAATTTAAGAATTGGGGTACAATACCTCAGCCAATTTTTCTTTTACTGCTTTTGTTTCAGTCCCCAGACCAGGAATATACTTGCTAGAGCATATTTCTCTGTTCATAATTTTCCCTGACTTTCTTATTTTGACAAGTATGAAAGATCAAACAGCTGGCGTGTTCTAGACTCAAAATTGCTAAATTGAATTTGGCCTTTCAAATGGTTGACATAACATTCTTTTTGAAGAATTTCTAAAATTACAATTATCATTCTTCTTCCTCTTAGCATTTTATGAAGTAACATAATGACTATCTACTTTGTCGAAGAACCTGGAGGTAATATTCCGCATGTTCAAATCCTATGGTTAATTTCCTGCTTCACTGAGTTATGACCATTGTCAAAATACTAAAATCTGTGGCAGCTGTCATATGTTCTTTTATTATTATCTTTCCACATATTTGCTTCTGTTACCATATTAGTTAGAGCACGTTAACTACTTTAGCAAACAACTCCAAGTCTTATTGGCTTCAGACAATAAATTTAGCTTTACTGCTAGTTGGTGTCATGGTCTGAAGCAGATTGGCACGATAGGAGCATGTACCAGTGAGCTTAGACAGCCATAAAAAGTACCACAGGCGGGGGAGCTTAAACAATAGAACGTTATTTTCTTACAGTTCTGGAGAATTAGAAAGTCAAGACCAAGATGCTGGTCAATTTGATTTCTAACGAGGGCTCTCTACTTGGCTCATAGACAGTTGCCTTCTCACTACTTGATGTGTCCTCGATGGTGGAGAGAAAGACAGAGAGAGATCTTTTTTTTTCCTTTTCTTTTGTTATTCTTATTATTGATTTTTGTGGTTATATATTAGGTGTATACATTTACGTGGTACATGAGATGTTTCAATACAAGCATGCAATGTGAAATAAGCACTTATGAAAAATGGGATATCCATTCCCTCAAGCATTTATCTTTTCAGTTACAAAAAATCCAAAAAATGTTTATTTGAAAAAGTATAATTAAGTTATTATTGACTATAGTCAC
This sequence comes from Theropithecus gelada, assembly GCF_003255815.1. Taxonomy (NCBI): domain Eukaryota; kingdom Metazoa; phylum Chordata; class Mammalia; order Primates; family Cercopithecidae; genus Theropithecus; species Theropithecus gelada. Next base: position 34,764,261 of record NC_037670.1, on the reverse strand, counting down.
GCTGTTGTGCTATCAAATAGTAGGTCTTATTCATTCTATTTTTTGTACCCATTAACCATCTCCATCTCCCCCTAAATCCCGCACTACCTTTCCCAGCCTCTGGTAACCATCCTTCTACTCTCTGTGTTCATAAGTTCAATTGTTTTGATTTTTATATACCACAAATAAGTGAGAACATGTGATGTTTGTCTTTCCGTGCCTGGCTTATTTTACTTAACATTATGATCTTCAGTTCCACCCATGTTGTTGCAAATGACAGGTTCTCATTCTTTGTTTAAATGGCTGAATCGTGATCCATTGTTTATAAGTACCACGTTTTCTTTATCTATTCATCTGTTGATGGACACTTAGGTTGCTTCCAAATCTTCTCTTGTAAACAGTGCTGCAGCAAACAGGAATGCAGATTCTCTTTGATATACTGACTTCCTTTCTTTTGGGTATATACTCAGCAATGATATTGCTGGATCATATGGTAGCTCAATTTTTAGTTATTTTGAGCAATCTCCAAAGAGTGCTCCACGGTGACTGTACAAATTTACATGACTACCAACAGTGTACAAGGATTCCTTTTCTCCACATTCTCACCAGCATTTGTTATTGCCTGCCTTTTGGAGATAGGCCATTTTAACTGGGGTGAGGTTATATGTAATTTGTAGCTTTGATTTGCATTTCTCTGATGGTCAGTGATATTGAGCACCTTTTCATGTCTGTTTGCCTTTGTATGTCTTCTTTGAGAAATTCCTATGAAAATATCTTTCCCATTTTTTGATGAGATTACTAGATTTTTTTACTATAGAGTTCCAGATTTAAAGGATAGGCTTTCAGTTATTCCCTATTCTTTATGATACTAGCTGTGAGTCCGTAGTATATGGCTTTAATTATGATAAGGTATGTCTCTCCTATCCCCATTCATAGTGAACGGTCTTTCTAATGTATGGTTGAATTTGGTTCACGAGTATTTTGTTGAGCATTTTTCCATCAATATTCATCAGATGTATTGATCTGTAGTTTTCTTTTTTTGATGTGTCTTTGTCTGGTTTTGGTATCAGGGTAATCTGTGCCTCATGGAATGAGTTTGGAAGCATTTCCTCCTCTATTTCTCAGAATAGTTTGGGTAACATTGGTATTAGTTCTTGCTTAAATGTTTGATAGAATTCAGCAGTGAAGCCATCAGGTACCGGGCTTTTCTTTACTGGGAGACATTTTATTATAGCTTCAATCTCATTACTTGTTATTGGTCTGTTCAGGTTTTGGATTTCCTGTTGGTTCAATCTTGATAGGTTGTATGTGTCTAGGAATTTGTTTATTTCTTCTATATTTTTCAATCTATTGATATATATTTGCTCACAGTAGCCATCAATGATCCACTGAATTCCTGCAGTATGAATTGTTGTGTCTCCTTTTACATTTCTGATTTTATTTGAAACTTATCTTTTTTTTCAGTTAATCTGACTACAGGTTTGTCAATTTTGCTTAGGGTTTCAAGAAAACAACTTTTTGTTTCATTGATCGTTTTTGTTCTTTTTTCCATTTCAATTTTATTTATTTCTGCTCTGATCTTTATTATTTATTTTCTTCTACTACTTTTGGGTTTGTTTTGCTCTTGATTTTCTAGATCTTTAAGATGCATTGTCAGATTGTTTATTTTTCTTCTTTTTCTTATAAGGTCACCAATTCTATCACATTAGGGCCTCACTCTAATCTTAATTACCACCTAAAGAACTATTTCCAAATACAGTCCCTATGGGAGTTGGGCTTTAACACATAAATTTGATGGGGGTAGGGGTAAGTGACAAAATTTAGTCTGCAGTGGAGTGAAACGGTCTACTCCATTAGAGTTTAAATTCTGGCTCCTTAATGTTTGTACTATCGACCATTTTCTCAGACATCAGAATTCTTTACTACATCCTCATCATTGTCTGTAGTAAAGGGATGTGGAGCACTATGGGATGGCCTAGAAAAATGTAGATCCTAGCTGAAAGCAGTGTGTACTACTTTAACCCACAACCCATTGGCTAGAACTCAGACTTATGGCCACACAAGAAATTCAGTTGAGAAATTCAGTTTAGACACGGAACCAAGTAAAGAAGACAAAATAGGCACTGATGTGTACTAGCAGTCTCTGCCTCCATAACTCTTCTTTAAAAATATGTATATTTAGGAAGCCACCAAAAAAACTATTAGAACTAAGAAATGAACTCAACAAGCTTGCAGATTATAAGAGCAATAAACAAAATACAATTTATTTCTATTGATGAACAAGTAATATAAAATTAAGAAGATAATCCCATTGAAAATAACATAAAAATAATAAAATCTTTAGGAAAGAATTTCATAAAAGAAATTCAAAATGAATACAGAAAAATCAACTGTGTTTCTACACACTAGAAATGGGCAATCTAAAATGAAATTACAATAATGATTTTATCTTCCATTCCATCAAAAAGAATAAAATACTTAGGAATAAATGTAAAGAAGAAGTTCAAAATAAATATTGTGAAAACTACTGAACACTGTTGGTGAAAACTGAGAAATATCTAAATAATTAGAAACACTCATATTCATGGATCAGAAGACAATATTGTGAAAATGGCAATACATTTCAAATTGACCTACAGATTCAGCACAATGTCGATCAAAGTAACATATGGCTTTTTTTTTTTTTTTTTTTTTGCAGAAATTGACAAACTAATCCTAAAATTACATAAAAATTTAAACGTAGCCAAAACCATCTTGAAAAAGGAGAACAAAGTCAAAGGAGTTTCACTGTTTCATTTCAAAACTTATTTCAAAGCTACAGTAATAAAAGTTTGTAGTGGCATAAGAATAGACAAATACATTAATATAATTTAATTAAGAGTCCAGATGTAAACCCTTATAATTTGTGGTTAATTTATTTCAAACAATGATGCCAACACAATTCAATGGGGAAAATAATAGACATTTCAGCAAAAAGTTCCCAAACAACTGGATATCCACATGAAAAAGAATGAATTTGGTCAGCTTGCTTGTATCTCAAGTGGATGAAATCTAAATATAAAAGCTATAAAATTCTTGAAAGAAAGCAGAGGCATACATCTTCATGATTTGAGTTAAAAAAAAACAAAAGAAAAAATAATAATTTGAACTTTATGAAAATTGAAAACTTTTATGCTGCAAAAGAATATCATCAAGAAAATGAATGGTGGTCCATTCTTCACTGCTCCATGTGCTCTGCTGCAGGAGATCAAGATAACTCCACCACAGCCTCTGCCACTCTGTGACTAGCACGTAGCCAAAACAATCTTGGAAGAGGAGAACAAAGTTGGAGGACTTGTATTTTTTTATTTCAAATCTTACTGCAAGTCTACAGTAATCAAGACAATGTGGTAGTGGAAGCAGGGAAATGATGACCAACTAGAGACAAAGGATGTAAGCTTTCCTCAGAAAGATCAAAATTATAAGTGAATGGTCATTCCAGGAGCGGAAAGCTGAGGGAAGAGTGCTGAAACCTGTCAGGAAACCCATGGGAAGAAACTGGAGTGCAGAAAGGGAAGGCAGCAAGAATCTGGCAGATTGGACTCCAAGGAACCTGGAGTCCCATGCAAAGGGTAGGTGTGAGTATTCTCTTCTCTCCTCGCCCCTGCAATAGACTGCTGACCACTGAATTGTCCAGGAGCCTCTCTGCCCTCTGGTGCCCAGGCAACACTGTCCTTGACAATTTAGGAGCTTCTTGGGGTCAGAGCGACAGGTGACTAGCTCCTGCAAGAGCACAGGCACTCCTTCATATCCAAACTGAGGGAGCAGGCACTGCATTGGTTGTGCCTCCATCAAGGGCAACTACCAAGGTTGCCTTATCCCCAGATGCCCCACAAATGTTCCCCAGAATCTGCTCTGGCTTTGGCAGCCACAGGGGACCAGTGAATCCCTGGAGATCTAGCCCTTAGGATGGATAGCCCCTAGGTGAGGAGAGCATACCTCACCAAACCCCTCTCGGGATAAAGGAAACACAGCGCAGTGCAGCTGTCCGGAGAGAGGAAGCATTGTTCTGTCCCAGCTGTACTAGGCTGTTCTCACACTGCTAATAAAGACATACCTGCGACTGGGTAATTTATAAAGGAAAGAGGATTACTTTGGCACACAGTTCCACATGGTGGGGGATGCCCTACAATCACGGTGGAAGGTGAATGAGGAACAAAGTCACGTCTTACATGGAGGTGTGCAGGAGAACACGTGCAGGGGAATTCCCCTTTATGAAACGATCAGATCTCATGAGACTTATTTACTATCACAAGAAGACCATGGGAAAAACTCGCCCCCATGATTCAATTACCATGACACGTGGGATTACTACAATTCAAGGTGAAATTTGGGTGGGGACACAGAGGCAAACCGTATCACCAGCAGACAAGCAACACCAGTGGCTGGGAGCAGACATGGAGAGGGTATCTCCTCTTACCCCCTCACACTACTGCAGACACAGCTGAGGCCTTTCCTGCTGGAAGCTGGCACAAGTGCGCTTAGAGACAGCCTTTCCAGTGCTATTCATGGTTGCTGGACCCAGGTTGAAAGTGTGCTTGTGGTCCTGGGTGTCAGGAAGAGTAGGATAATCTCCTGCTCCCTACACCAAGCAGCAGCATTCCTGCAATGGAGGGCAGCTGCAGAGTGTTTTTTTTTTTTTTGGATCAGGGCAAAGATGTTCTGCCCTGAGGCCATGTCAGAGGTAACCACAAGAGGGGCATTTCTCACAGACCTCAGATGCACTGAGGCCCAGAGGGAAAGACAGGGTATATCTGAACTGAAGTTTATGAGCCCTATTCACTAACAGGGGCCTGATAGTAAACTAAATCATACTTCTGCCTGCCCAGGACAAGGAGCTGAGACAGCCCCCTCTCTCTCACCCCAGACCTCAGTGCCTCCCACCAGGAACTTCCTCTGCTATCCTATCAGGGTGGGTGCTTCCACTCATCATCAGTGTACCTGATGGCAAGCTAACCCTTGCTCTTAAATCACCACCTACTGGACAGGAGACAAAACTGTAACACCAAATAAAAACCTTGCTGACAGAAGGCCACAGTACTAGGGTACAAAAGAAGCTTCCTGGGACACCTGCATTCCCAGCCCCACAGAAGATAGTGAGTCAGCTCATCCACCCAGTACATAGCTACAACAAGTAGAATTTGAGGAAGCCATGAGGCAAAGTTATCTCTAACAAATGAACCCACACAGAGCCTTGGTCCCCTGGAAGCACCCAGAAACAAAGCCAAATGATCATACACAACATACACTATAGTCAGCCGCTCAAGGGAGAAACAATTTTTTTAAAGTCCCAATTAAATTATAGCAATTCCAAAAATAAGAAATGACAGCTTCTTCAGATGAAAAGAAATCAGCACAAAAACTCCGACAATACAAAAAGACAGAGTATTTCAACACCGCCAGAGAATTATGCTGCTCTACGGCAATGGATCCTAATCAAAATGAAACTTCTAAAATGGCAGATAAAGAATTCAAAATGTGAACTGTAAGGAAGGTCAGTGAGATAGATTCAAGAGAAAGTTGAAAACCAACACAAATAAACCAAAAAAGCAATTTAGGATATGAAAGATGTGATAGATATAGTTTTAAAAAAATAAAAAAAAAAAACAGAACTTTTAGAAATGAAAAATTTAGTGAAGGAATTTCAACATACAATTAAAAACTTTAACAACAGATTAGAACAAGCAGAAGAAAGAATTAAAGAGCCTAAAGATTAGTCTTTTGAATTAATCCAATCAGACAAAAGTAAAGAAAAAGGAACTTAATTAAATGAACAAAGATTTTGAGAAATATGGGGTTATGTAAAGTGACCAAACCTATGACTTATAGGCATTTCTAAGAGAGAAGGGCATTATATAATAATAAAACATCGAAAACAACAAGCAGATTCAACCATCTTAAATATGTAAGCACCCAATACTGGAGCACACGGATTCATAATACAAATACTATTACATCTAAGAAAAGAGATAGAGGCAATACAATCATACTGGAGAATTTCAACATTTCACCGATAGCACTAGATAGATCACAGAGACAGTAAATCATCAATAACAAAAACCTCTGGACTTAAACTGTACTCTAGACCATATGGACCTAATATTCATTTGCAGAACACTCAACCCAACAACCACAGAATATACATTTTTCCCATCTGTGCATGGAACATTCTATAAAATTCATTGTATGCCTGGTCATAAAGCAAGTCTCAATAAATTTAAAAAATCAAAATCTCATCAAGTATCATCTCAGACCACAGTGCAATTAGAAATCAATACCAATTAGCCGGGCGTGGTGGTGTCACCTGTAGTCCCAGCTACTTGGGAGGCTGAGGCAGGAGAATTGCTTGAACCCTGAGGCAGAGGCTGTAGTGAGCTGAGATCATGCCACTGCACTCCAGCCTGGGCAACAGAGTGAGATTCCGTCTCACAAAAAACAAACAAATAAACAAACAAATAAAAAAGAGATCAATACAAAGAGGAACTTTCAAAACTACACAAATACATGAAAACTAAAACACTTACTCCTCATTGACTTTTGAGTAAACAACTGAATTAGAGCAGAAATAAAAAGTAATTGAAACAAACGAAAACAGAGATACAACAGACCAAAACCTCTGGGATACAGCCAAAGTAGTACTAAGAAGAAGTTTATAGTGTTAAGTGCCTATTTTAAAAAGATAGAAAGATTTCAAATTGACATCGTAATGTTGTACCTTAAGGAAACAGAAAAACAAGAACAAACCAAATCCAAAGCTAACAGAAGAAAGGAATAACAAAGATCAGAGAAGAACTAAATGAGATTGAGACCAGAAAAATGAAACAAAGAATCGAGAAAATAAAAAGTTGGTTCTTCTAGAGAATGAAAAAAATGGATAGACCACAAGCTAGATTAACCAAGATAAAGAGAAAGACGATTCAAATAAGCACAGTAAGAAATGATAAGGGTAATATTACAACTGATAAACTGATACCACAGAAATACGAAAGCTCATCAGAGACTACAATGAACATGTCTCCATCTCTACACACACAAACCCAAAAAGCTGGAGTAAATGGATAAATTCCTGGAAATACATCGACCATCAAGAATGAATCAGAAAGAAATAAATATCCTGAACAAACTAATAATGATTAATTAAATTCAATCGGTTATATAAAATCTCTCAACAGAAAAGCCTAGGACCAGATGGATTCATAGCTGAGTTTTACCAGATGTCAAAGAGGAGCTGGTACCAATATTTCTGAAACCTATTCCACAACACTGAGGAGAAAGGCTCCTCCTTAATGCACTCTACGAAACCAATATCACCCTGATAACAAAATCGCTCAAGAACACAACAGAAAAGATAACAGTAAGCCAATATCCCTGATGAACATACATGCAAATATTCTCAACAAAATTTTAGCAAACTGTATTCGTACATTTTTATGCTGCTGATAAAGACACACCTGAAACTGGGAAGAAAAAGAGGTTTAACTGGGCTTACAGTTACACATGGCTGGGGTGGCTTCAGAAACATGATACAACAGATCATGGTGGGAGGTGAAAGACACTTCTTACATGGTGATGGTAAGAGAAAATGAGAAAGATGCAAAAGCAGAAACCCCTGATAAAACCATCAGATCTCGTGAGACTTATTCACTACCACAAGAACAGTATTGAGGAAACTGCCCCCATAATTCAGATTATCTCCAAAGGGAACTTTCCCACAACATGTGGTAATTGTAGGAGTACAATTCAACATGAGATTTGGGTGCGGACACAAAGCCAAACCATATCGTTTTACCCCTGACCCCTCCAAATCTCATGTCCTCACATTTCAAAACCAATCATGCCTTTCCAACAATCCCCCAAAGCCTTAACTCGTTTCAGCATTAACCCAAAAGTTGACAGTCCAGTGTCTCATCAGAGACAAAGCAAGGCTCTTCAATCTATGAGCCTGTAAAATCAAAAGCAAGCTAGTTACTTTCTAGATACAATGGAGGTACAGGTATTGGGTAAATACAACCATTCCAAATGGGAGAAATTGGCCCAAACAAATGGGCTACAGGGCCCATGCAAGTCCAAAATCCAGCGAGGCAGTCAAATTTTAACGCTCCAGAATGATCTCCTTTGACTCCAGGTCTCACATCCAAGTAATGATAATGTAAGAAGTGGGTTCCCATGGTCTTGGGCAGCTCTGCCCCTGTGGTTTTGCAGGGTATACCCTCCCTCCCAGCTGTTTTCATGTGCTGGAGTTGATGTCTGTGGCTTTTCAAGGTGCACAGTGCAAGCTGTAGGTGGATCTATCATTCTTGAGTCTGGAGGATGGTGGTCCTCTTTTCACAGTTCCACTAGGCGGTGCCCTAGTAGGAACTCTGTGTGGGGGCTGCAACTCCACATTTCCCTTCTGCACTGCCCTAGCAGACGTTCTCTATGAGAGCCCCACCCCTGCAGCAAGCTTCTGCCTGGGCATTCAGGCATTTCCGTACATCTTCGAAAATCTAGGCAGAGGTTCTCAAATCCCAATTCTTGACTTCTTCGCACCCGCAGGCTTGACACCATGTGGAAGCTGCCAAGGCTTGGGGCTTGCCCCCTCTGAAGCCACAGCCTGAGCTCTACAATGGCCCCTTTCAGCCATGCCTGGAGCAGCTGGGATGCAGGGCACTAAGCCCCTAGAGTGCACACAGCACAGGGACTCTGGGCCTTGCCCATGAAACCATTATTTCTTCCTAGACGTCTGGGTCTGTGATGGGAGAGGCTGCTGCAAAGGTCTCTGACATGCCCTGGAGATATTTTCTCCATTGCCTTGGGGATTAACATCTGGCTCCTCGTTGCTTATGCAAATATCTGCAGCTGGCTTGAATTTCTCCTCAGAAAATGGAACTTTCTTTTCTATCACATTGTCAGGCTGCAAATTTTCTGAACTTTTATGTTCTGCTTCCCTTTTAAAATTGAATGCCTTTAATAGCACCCAAGTCACCTCTTGAATGCTTTGCTCTCAGAAATTTCTTCCACCAGATACCCTAAATCATCTCTTTCAAGTTCAAAGTTTCACAAATCTCTAGGGCAGGGGTAAAATGATGCCAGTCTCTTTACTAAAACATAACAAGAGTCACCTTTGTTCCAATTCCCAACAATTTTCTCATCTCCATTTGAGAGAGACCACCTCAGCCTGGACCTTATTGTTCGTATCACTATCAGGCTTTTAGTCAAAGCCACTTAACAAGTCTCTAGGAAGTTTTACACTTTCCCACATCTTCTTGTGTTCTTTTGAGCCCTCCAAACTGTTCCAGCCTCTGCCTCTTACCAATTTCAAAGTTGCTTCCACATTTTCAGGTATCTTTTCAGCAACGCTCCACTCTACTGGTACCAATTTACTGTATTAGTCTGTTTTCATGCTGCTGATAACGACATGCCCAAGACGGAGATGAAAAAGTGGTTTAATTGGACTTAGGGTCCCACATGGGGAGTCCTCAGAATCATGGCAGGAAGTGAAAGGCACTTCTTACATGGCAGCAGCAGGAGAAAATGAGAAGGATGCAAAAGCAGAAACCCTTGATAAAACCATCAGCTCTCATGAGACTTCTCATAATATAAGGGAAACCGCTCCCATGATTCAAATTATCTGTCACCGGGTCCCTCCCACAACACATGAGAATTATGGGAGCACAATTCAAGATGAGATTTGGGTGGGGACACAGAACTAAACTATATCACAAACCAAATCCAACACTGCATGAAAAAGTAATACATCACAATCAAGCAGGTTTTTTTCTAGAGTATAAGGATAGTTCAACATACACAAATCAATAAATGTGATACACCACATAAACAGAATTTAAAACAAAAACCACATAATCATCTCAATAGATGAAGAAAAAGGATTCAATAAAATTCAACTTCTCTTTAGATATAAACACCACATACAAATCAGTGGAACTTATCTTGAAATAATAAGGATCATTTAAAACAAAATCCACAGCCAAGATCGTTCTAAATATGGAAAAGTTGAAAACATTCCAAATAAATACCTGGGACAAAAGAAGCACATACATTCACACCACTCTTATTCAACATGATATTGGAAGTCCTAGCCAGTGTAATTATGGAAGAGAAAAAAATAAAAGGTATTCAAATTGGAAAAGAAGGAGTCAAGTTATCTCTGTTTGCTGATGACATTATCTTATAGCTAGAAAACCCCAAAGATTCCTTCAAAAGACTCCTAGAATTGATAAATGACTAGTAAAGTTTCAGGATACAAAATCAATTCATAAAATCAGTAGTATTTATATACACCAATAATGTTCAGGCTGAGAGCAAAATCCAGAATGCAATCCCATTTACATTAGCCACAAAAAAAACATACCTAGACATATATTTCACCAAGGAGGTGAAAGAGTTCTACAAAGCAAACAGCAAAACACTGACGACAGTAATCATACTTGGAACAAACAAATGTGAAAACATCCCATGTTCTTGGGTTGGAAGAATCAATATCATTAAAATCATCTTATTGCCCAAAGCAATATATAGATTCAATATTACTCCTTTTACATTATCAATGTCATTATTTACAGAATTAGAAGAAAAAATCCTAAAAATCATGTAGAACCAAAAAAAAAAAAAGAGCCCAAATACCTTAAGCAATCTTGAGCAAAAATGAACTAAGCCGACAGCATCACATTACCTGACTTCAAATGATACTACAAAGATATAGTAACCAAAACAGCAGGGTACTGAAGCAAAAATAGACACGCAGATAAATGAAACAGAATAGAAAATCCAGAAATGATGCCGCATACCTACAACCAACTGATCTTCAACAGAGATGACAAAAATAAACAACGTAGAAAGAACACCCTATTCAATAAATGATGTTAGAAAAATTGGTTAGCTATATGCAGAAGAATGAAACTAGACCCCTTATCTCTCTCCATATACAAAAATTAATTCAAGGTGGATTAAATACTTTAATGGAAGATCAGAAACTATAAAATTCCTAGAAGAAAACCTAGAAAAACTTCTCTGGACATTGCCTTAGGCAAAGAGTTTATAACAAAGCCTTCAAAAGCAAATGCAACAAAAATAAACAAATGAGATTTAATTAAACTAAAAGGATTCCACAGAGCAAAACTGCTAATTAACAGAGTAAATAAATGAGCAACCTACAGAATGCAAGAAAATATTTGCAAATTATGCCTATGATGAATGACTAATATCCAACAACTCAATAACAACTCAACAACAACAAAAATAACCCCATTAAAATATGGACAAAGGAAACAAACAGATATTTCTCAAAAGAAGACATACAGGCAGTCAACAAACATGAAAATATGATCAACATTATTAATCATCAGATAAATGCAAATTAAAACCATAGTAAGATACCATCTTACAGCAGTAAGAATGAGTAAGAATGGCTATTATTAAAAAGAAAAGAAAAACAATATTGACATGGATGCAGAGAAAAGGTAATGCTTATACACAGTTATGGGAATGTAAATTAGTAAAACCTCAATGGAAAACAGTATGGAGACTTTTCAAAGAATTAAAAATAGAACTACTAATCAATCCAGCAATCCCACTATTGGGTTCTACCCAAAGTGAAATAAATCATTATATCAAAAAGACACCTGTATTAGTATGTTTATTGCAGTGCTATTCTCAATAGCAAAGTCATGAAATGAACCTAAATGTCTCTCAATGGTTGGTTGGACAAAGAAAATGTCTCACACCATGGAATGTACACATACCATGCAATAATATACAGCCATTAAGAAGAATAAAATCATGTAATTTGTAGCAATATAGGTGGAACTGGGAGCCATTATCCTAAGTGAAATAACTCAAAAACATAAATTTAAATATTATATATTCTTAGAATTTGGATCTGAACAATGGGTACAAATGGACATAAAGATGAAAGTAATATACATTGGGGACTCTAAAATGGGGCAGAATGGGAGATGGGATGAGGGTTAAAAAATTACCTATTGGCACAGTGTTCACTATTTTGGTGGTGGGTACTATAGAAGCCCAAACTTCACCATTACACAATATATTCATGTAACAAACCTGTACATGTATCCCCTAAAGCTAAAATTTTTTTAAAAGAATTATTTATTTAAAAAAAGAAAATGAAAAGAATAACTACAAAACGAATGGGATAAAATATTTTCAAATTATATATAATTCAAAATATGTAAATAATATATAAACTAACTTCCCAATTTATTCTATGTATCAAATATTACACTGATATTAAAACCAGATGAAGACATTAGAACAAACCTAAAGAAAATAACTCTTGCCAATATAGATTCAAAAATCCTCAAAAAAATCCTAGCAAACTGAATTTCAGAATATATAAAAATATTTATACACCATGACCAAGTGGGGTGGCTATAATAAACAAGAGACAATCACAAGTGTTAGCAGGAATGTAGAAAAACCAGAACAACCATATATTGCTTGTGAGAATATACAATAATGCAGTCACTTTGGGAAACAGTTTGGCAGTTCCTCAAAATGCTAATCTTAGTTACCATCTGTTTCTTTGGTTGAGTAGTGTTTTTGTGTGTTTAAACATATTTATGTTTAAAAGACAAGTTACTTAATGACATTTGATTTTACATTAGGTTCAAACAGTACTTATAATTCATTGTGGATAAAATTTGTGATTACTAGAATGTCTTGAGATTTTTTTATGCAAAAATGCATTTCAAGTTCTCCATACATCTTAAACTGACATCATTAACTTACAGAATACAACTTTTAATGCAATTTATATTGCCTGTATATTGCCAGTACAAATTTTCCAGAAAGTGTTTCTAAAATTATTAATGTAAGTTATCAGATAGTCTAACTTAATCATGTAGAGACATCAAAATTCATGTTATTTACAAAGTAGTCTAATTTCCTCCAAAATACAAATATTAAATCAGTACATTATATTCAATAAAACTATAATATCATGTTAGATCTCAAACTTTTATGTGTTTATATAAATATAGAAACATATATATCTATATATCCTTTAGTTCTAGCATTAAAGATAATTACAGAAAGCCTTTCTGCTAAGATCTGGAACACAATAGGGATTCACACTGTCTCCACTGTTATTCGACATAGTATACTGAAAGTGCTAGCCAGAGCAGTCAGACAAGATCAAGATATAAAGGGAATCCACACTGGAAAGGAAGAAATCAAATTACCTTTGTTTGCACATGATATGATCTTATATTTGGAAAAACCTAAAGGCTCCAAAAGAAAACTACTAGCGAGGTGGTGGGCGCCTGTAGTCCCAGCTACTCGGGAGGCTGAGGCAGGAGAATGGCGTGAACCCAGGAGGCGGAGCTTGCAGTGAGCTGAGATCCGGCCACTGCACTCCAGCCTGGGCGACAGAGCGAAACTCCGTCTCAAAAAAAAAAAAAAAAAAAGAAAGAAAGAAAACTACTAGAACTGATAAATTGAGTAAAGTTGAAGGATACAAAATCAACATACAAAAATTAGTTGCATTTCTATATACCAAAGTGAACAATGTGGAATGGAAATTTAAAAAGTAATCCCATTTACTATAGCCACACAGAAAATAAAATACCTAGGAATTAACTTAGCCAAACAAGTTAACGATTTGAATAATGTAAACTATAAGACCCTGAAGAAAGAAATTAAAGAAAACACTGAAAAAAATTGGAAAACAGTCTATGTTTGTGGATTGGAAGAATCAATATAGTGTACAACAATGTTCCAAAGCAATCTATAAATTCAATGCAATCCTTATCAAAATATCAAAGACATTCTTCACAGAAATGGAAAAAAAAATCAGAAAATTTATATAGAAGCAGAAAATACCCAGAATAGTCAATGTGGTTAAAAATGAGTTCACACCTACAGTGAACTCATTTTAAACAAAGGTGCAAGAACATACACTGGGGAAAAGATAGTCTCTTCAACAAATGGTGCTGGGAAAACTGGATATACACATGCGAAAGAATGAAACAAAATACCAATGAAACATTGAATAATTTTGCATAAGGATTACATTGAATTTGTAGTTTGATTTGGAACATTGTTGGACATTTTAACAATATGATTCTTCCAATCCATGAGCATAGACTATTTTCCCACTTTTCAGTGTTCTCTTTGATTTCTTTCTTCAGTGTGTCATAGTTTCCATTATACAAATTGTTCACTTCTTTGGCTAAGTTAATTCCTCTCTCTCACCATATACATAAAGCAAATCAAAATGGATTAAACAATTAAATCTAAAACCTCAAACTATGAAACTACCACAACAAAACACTGGGGAAATCTCCAGGTTACTGGTCTGATCAAAGATTTATTGAGCCATACTCCAGAAGCACAGGCAACCAAAGCACATATGAACAAATAAGATTACATCAAGTTAAAAATCTTAAGCTTAAAAAGCTTTAAAAGCAGGAATATGGAGAAACTGGAACAACCATATATTGCTTGTGAGAATAAACAGTAGTGCTGTAGTGCTCAGCAAAGGATACAATCAACAAAGTGTAGAGACAACTCACAAAATGGAAGAAAGATTTGCAGACCACGAATCTGAACAAGAGATTAATAACTGGAATATGTAAATAGCTCAAACAACTCCATAGGAAAAAAATCTAATAACCTGATCAAAAATGGGCAAAAGATTTGAATAGACATTTCTCAAAAGAGGACATACAAATGGAAAACAGGCATACGAAAAGGTGCCCAACATCATTGATCATCAGAGAAATGCCAATCAAAATTACAATAAGATATCATGTCACCCCAGTTAAAATGACTTATATGCAAAAGACAGGCAATAACAAATGCTGGCTAGGATATGGAGAGAAAGAAACCTGTGTACACTGTTGGTGGCAATGTAAATTAGTACAACTACTATGGAGAACAGTTTGGAGATTCCTCAAAAATTAAAAACTGAGCTACTGTGTAAGCTAGTAATCCCACTGTTGGGTAAATAAGCAAAACAAAGAAAGTCAGTATGTTGAATAGATGTTTGCACTTGTATGTTTGTTGTAGCACACTTTCCAATATCTAATATTTGGAAGCAATCTAAGTGTCCATCAAGAGACAAATGGATAAACAAAATGTAGTACACATACAAAATGGAATACTATTCAACTATAAAAAAGAATGAGATCCATTCATTTGCAACAACATGGATAGAACTGGAGGTCATTAAGAGAAATAAGCCATGCACAAAAAGCCAAACAATGCATGTTCTCCCTTATTTGTGGGATCTTAAAATCAAAACAATTGAACTCATGGACATAGAGAGTAGATGGATGGTTTCTAGAGGCTGGGAAGGGTAGTGAGGGGTTGGAGGAAAGTTTGGGATGGTTAATGGGTACAAAGAAAATAGGGAGAAAGAATGAATAAGACCTATTATTTGATAGCACAATAGGGTGACTATAGTCAATAATAATTGTAGATTTTAATATAACTTAAAGCATGTGATTGCATTGCTTGCAACTCAAAAGATTAATGCCTGAGGGGATGGATACACCATATTCCATAATGTGCTTATTTCATATTGCATGTATATATTAAAACATTTCATGTTTTTCATCAAAACATTTATTTCAGCCTATAAATACGTACACCTACTATGTACTCACAAAAATTGAAAAATAATCATATTTTTTGTAGGTATATAAGCTCATGAAATTATTTTAAAATCTACAACTTATTGACTTATACATATACACCATGGAATGCTACACAACCATAAAAATGAATGAGATCATGTCCTTTACAGGGGTATGGATGGAGCTGGAGGTCAGTATTCTCAGAAACTCACAGGAACAGAAAACTAAATACCAAATGTTCTCACTTATAAGTGGGAGCTAAGTAATGAAAACATATGGACAAATAGTGGGGAGCAACACACACTGGGCTTATTGGAGAGTGGAGGATGGGAGGAGAGAGAGGATCAAGAAAAATAACAAATGGGTACTACGCTTAATACCTGGGTGATAAATAATCTGTACCACAAACCCTCATGACACAAGTTGACTTATGTAACAAAACTACACATGTAGCACTGAACTTAAAAGTTAAAAAAGATAATTGTACCTTTAACAATTGTTATAAAATGATCAATAAAAGTTCCCGCCAGTTGCAATTGTTGCTAGAGTTCTTTAATCAATAGAACAAGAACTGTTGTACTTTATTAAATACCCACATGGTAAAAGTTTATATTTTTATTGAGCCTTGCCACATAGACAAAGTATTCATACCAATCATCTCATTTGCTTCACTCAATATTCCTATGAGGCAGAAGTAGCATGTAATATTTTTATTTTCTACATAAAGACGCAGTTTCACAGTAGTTTGATGATTTATCTAAATTCACCCCGTTAAATTTTGGTGAACTATGGAGGAGAGAGGATAACTGAACTGCCTTCTCTCAGGTCTACATTGTGCCCATCTTTAGCTTTACTGCATTTTTTCAGGAACTTACCTTAAGAAGCCCTTGGCCTTAGGTTTCCAGGTTGGATCTGAAATAGAAGGCCTGATGCAATGATTGGAATTCTAGAGGCAGGAGATAGGGCTTTTCCCTTTCCCTCTCCTTCCCATGATGTCTCTGGTTGTAGCTGCTTCCTCTGTACCTCTAGCTCTTTTCTCCAGCCCATCCTTCCTATTTACAAGCAGCTGGGAGGCAGCCATGATTTCTGGATTCCAATGGTAACAACACCTGCTCTCACTGCCCTTCAGGTGTGATGATAACAGCTTCCTTGTTGTTGCTAATTTCTGGTGGGCCCCGCTCTCAAGTCTTTTACCCAATTCCTGTATCAAATAACCTCAGTTTGAAAAACCTGAAGTGGTTTTATTTTTCTGCCTAGATCTTAATTGCTATTTGAAAATATACCAATAAGCTTTCCATATTTCAAACTATTAATCTCAACCCAATGTTTCTATTTCATGAAACAGTGTTTTTCCATCATTTGTTTAGAATAAAAAACAGCTATATTTTACTGTTCTTTATTCCTTCTGTATTACTGATGTATACTCTACGTGCTTAATACGATTGTATTGTAGTTGAGTTTCTAAAGGTGTTTTTCACTGCATCCCTTTGATTATAATAAAAGGCAATGTGATAAACAAAATGGTCAATGTAATGGTTAAGATAAAGGAGTGAATATAATTCCTCTCTGCCTCTCAAAAGCTGTAGGAACTTGAGTTACTTTGTCTCTCAGTTTGGTATTAATAGGAATAATAGTTCATATGACTGAGAATTGTTGTGAAGAATGAATGAATGAATATGTGGAAAGCACATGATGTATTATCTGTTACATAGCACTAATGAAAAAGTAGAAATTTTTGGCTGAGTGCTGTGGCTCACGCCTGTAATCCCATCACTTTCGGAGGCCAAGGCAGGCAGATCAAAAGATCAGGAGATTGAAACCATCCTAGCTAACATGGTGAAACCCCATCTCTACTAAAAATACAAAATAAAAAAAAAAAATAGCCAGGCGTGGTGGCACGAGCCTGTAATCCCAGCTCCTCAGGAGACTGAAGCAAGAGAATCGCTTGAACCCAGGAGGCTGAGGTTGCAGTGAGCTGAGATCACGTCACTGCACTCCAGCCTGGGCGACAGAGTGAAAAAAAAGAGTAGTAATTTTTAAAGTATTATTTGAGAATTTGGAGAAAACAGAAAACATAAAGATTATTGTGACTGACATAATTGTGAATCTAGAACTATTTATTTTGGATTGTGAGATTTTAAATCATTAATTAATGTATATGTGTACATGTATATAGTGTGTGTATATATGACCACAAATATTTATGTAAACATATACCATTATATAATGAAATTTTAATACATTTTTGTAAAATCTTTCCATTTTAAACTTCAAGAATTTAAGAATAAATAATATGCATCTAGAGTTTTAATGTCTTAAAATATAAATTTCTTGATTAACACAAAATTAATTTCAGGCCGGGTGCAGTGGCTCAGGCCTGTAATCCCAGCACTTTGGGAGGCTGAGGCGGGAGAATCACGAGGTCAGTAGATTGAGACCATCCTGGCTAACACGGTGAAACCCCGTCTCTACTAAAAACACAAAAAATTAGCCGGGTGTGGTGGTGGGCGCCTGTACTCGGGATGCTGAGGCAGGAGAATGGCGTGAACCCGGGAGGTGGAGCTTGCAGTGAGCCGAGATTGTGCCACTGCACTCCAGCCTGGGCAACAGAGCGAGACTCTGTCTCAAATAATAATAATAATAATTTCAAAGTGATTGCAAAAAAAAAAAAAGCATTTTACAAAAGCCAAATGTATTATTGAAGGACAACAAAATAGTTCAAGTATAAAGGATTTTACTACCTTGGATTGTAAGAAAACGAGAAGGTCTTCAGCTATGGGGAAAACCCTGGGAAATATAATAAATTAGACAATCTCTTTATGTAACTCTTTTGCTTTTTCTTTTCTTTTTTCTTTTTCTTTTTTTTTTTTTTTTCCTATTTTGAGACAGAGTTTCACTCTTATTGCCAGGCTGGAGTACAATGGCGCTATCTCGGCTCACTGCAACTTCTGCCTCCCGAGTTCAAGCGATTCTCCTGCCTCAGCCTCCTGAGTAGCTGGGATTACAGGCATGTGCCACCACGCCCAGCTAATTTTGTATTTTTAGTAGAGATGGGGTTTCTCCATGTTGGTCAGGCTGGTCTTGAACTCCCGACCTCAGACGATCCCAAAGTGCTGGGATTACAGGCATGAGCCACCGCACCCAGTCCTATGTAACTCTTTTTCTAGATGAGCTAAATTAGGGCATAATGGTGATGATTTGGTTATTTCTAAAGTACTGCTTCTTTTATCTATTCAGTGTCATGTCATAGAAGATCCTTTGACAGCCATTTGCAGAAAGTTATCAAAAAAAAAAAAAAAAAAAAAAAACCACTGAAAATGGGGCTTTGGAAAAGATGCCTTTTGTCTAAGGCTGGAGAGAAAGAAAAGTCCAAGAACATGGCAGAATAAAACAGAGGCTTGGGGACAAGTCTACAGATGGAATCAGCCAGAAGCAAATTCTATTCTTCCTGCATCACATACAAAAGAAAGTAAAAGTGATGAAGCCAAGGATCTACACAACTATGAAAATTCATAGTAATTGTAGGAACTATCCCAAAAAGCAAACTTGAAAGCAACTTCAAGTTCTGAATGACAAAATTTAGCAGTCAATTGGGACACTGAATTAATAAAAGATTTATATTATGCAAGCTACAGCTGACGTCCACATTGTAGAAA
This sequence comes from Theropithecus gelada, assembly GCF_003255815.1. Lineage (NCBI taxonomy): Eukaryota > Metazoa > Chordata > Mammalia > Primates > Cercopithecidae > Theropithecus > Theropithecus gelada. The sequence continues at coordinate 34,744,988 of NC_037670.1, read as the reverse complement.
CAAGCGCTTTCTTCTGACTCGTTCCAAGTATACATTATTTTTAAATCATGTTTTAAAATTTAGCCAAAATGGAACTCGAGAGAGCATTATGTAAATCTCATTTCTTGTTTCAATTCCCTCAAAATCCCTAAGTCCCATATCAGTAAAGGCTACATATGTGGAATAAGGTTTATAATGTATATAAAACAGAACCCTTCACTGTAACAATAGTCATCCTTGATTTGCTGCTTTATAATGTACCTACTACGTTTATGCAGGGTAACAACGGGGCTCTGTAAATAACCCCACAAACTCCAAGGAGTATGAGTCTTTGTGTGGAATTCAAGATGTTAATTTTTTCTTTTCGAACCAAATTAACTCCACATGTTTTTGCTGCAACTAATCTCTTTCCTGTGGAATTAGGCATGGTCTGACTCATTATTTATTTTTTGAACATGACAATTTACTCCAGAGTAGTCCTCATTTCACATAGCCTCAGGCTCCTAGGCCATTTATGTGGACCCAGCATCATTGCTGATCTTTGCAGTTAAGATGTGGATTCTGGAAGGAAATCAGAAGACCACCAATATCCAGGCTAAGGCAACTCAGCCAGCCATCTCATCAATGGCAGGCTTTAGATAGTATGTGTCTGGGGAGAAATAATTTCTAAAGTGTCTACAGAACTTTAGGACTGATAAAGTTCTCCCAAACGTTCCTAAAATGAGTAAGATTTATGTTAATTGAGACTGTCCTAAACGTCAGACCTTTATCCTTACTTATGATATTGGTAATCCTAACAATGATAAGGTGGAAAATATAACCCATTTTCAACATGAAGAGACACTCATACAGCTAATAAATAACAGAGCAGAGATTCAAAACCAGCTTCTTTGATGCCAAAGCCAATGCTTTGAAATGAAGCATTTCCATCATTTCTTCTCAAAGTAGCCTGTGGCAGAGACAAGCAGAGATCGGTCTGACCCATCGAAGTTATAAACCAAAGCTCATAAAAATAGATTGACTTATTAAGGCCTCAGAGCTTAGATATAGAGTCTGATCCATAGCCTGACTATAAGGATTCTCTGTGCTGTGCTTATTTATTTTTTCCACCATTAAATTTACTTAGATAATTTAGCTGAAGGCCCAACTTAGGACACTATAAAGTGTTCTTAGGTAGAGAGGAAGGATAGTGGAAGGGAGACAGAAAGGAGACAAGAGATGAAACATGAATTTTTTAAGTGAAGAATCTATATGCTATTTGTTTTGTATCCATAACACCATAACATTCATAATAGCATGGTGTCCTAAACATAGTGACAATAGACATTTAATGATTATACGAGTTAGGTGAATAAAAATAAGAACCCGTTTGTAATTTTTTTCATCTATTTGTTTTCATAATAAAGACCTCATTTTTTATTATGATGATTGCCTGAGTATCTGTATACCTTGGTTTAGTTCTGCCCCACCTTTAATTTCAGTTGCGTTACTGTGAATTCCTTTCACCTTCCTGGACTTGACTTTCCCATGAATATAATATAGAAGTTAGATTAATTAAGTTTAAAATGTTTTCAAACTAAGGTGTATCTGACACAGACAATCTTTTTCAAAAAAATGTTTCATTGTAGGACGATGATCTGGTAGTAAAATTTCCAGTCATATGCAGATGTTGGTTATATTATATGTGATCTCAAACATTTCCAGCAACTTGGTACAAGATAGCAATAAAACTTCTGATGTTCTTAATATTTGCTAAGCACCTATTTATTTTTTCATTGATTGTTTATTTCAGCAAGGAATTATTGAAAGACCCCTATGTGAAAGTGCTGGATTAGAAGAATATCAAAACAATAATGACTGGGGTTCTGAATTACACACAAGATGCCAGAGAAGGGAAAAAGATGTGTTTAATGATATTTATCAATCAACAGGACAGCTAACATTTGGACTTGAAGGGAGAGTAGTTGTTCTCTCGCAGCAGGTAGAAAGAGCTGGCCAGCCTAAAGGGCAGCATGTCATGATAACTTTGGGGGATACCAAATTTCTCAGTACAGCCAGTGCTGAGGGGGTTAATGAGGGATCAGATAATGCTGAGCAGGTAGGCAGGCCCCAGGCCTAAAGGATCCTCTATACCACTCTCAGTTTTTCTACTATATTGTGGGTTATAAGCAATTACTTAAGAACTTTTGGAAGATGAGTGACATAATTATATTTACATTTTGAAAAATCAATATGGCAGTCAGTGGAGAGATGAGGAATGGCAAAGTGGAAAGGAACCCAGTCATTGAGATAGATAAGGTGGGAAAACCTGAAGGTCTCAACTGAGATTGTCACTTAGGCATAGGAATGATGCATGACACTTTGTGACATACTCAACATGATCCAAGCTTCCCATCAGGTGTCATACCAAAGAATAGCCTGGTATGTTTTACATTAAAATATATTTTCTGAAACAAAAGAAAATGTGAGAAAAGCCCAATGTGTGAGTAAATAACAACTAATGCAAGTAATTAAACTAAGGCTTTGAGAAAATATCACCATGCCATCTTCTGGATGACAAGAAGAATGTGGTTGCAGATACCTTAAGTCAGAGTGAAAAGTAAGGAATACTGGATTGGCAAAGAACAAACTCAGAAAATATACTTTTCTAAAAATAGACGCATTGTTCCTTATTTGCAGGTCCTTTAGTTACTACTTGATTTGGAAGGAAAGAAAGAGATGTGTTGCATCTTCTTACAGATATTTTTAAATGTAAATAGATTTTTCTTCATATTAGGGGAATGCATTTGGATTTGAAATTCAAATACATTTTCAAATTTCTGACTGAACCATCATCCATCTGGTTCTACTCCTCACACCCACCACACACCCACCTCTGTATCTCTCTCTTAATGTTTTTATTTCATTGCTTTTCTGCCCAATGAATCAGAACCTCTAGAACTATACATAAATAAAAGATCTAGAGCCTGCCTTAACCCTGGTTTTATCCACCTCCTATAATGCCTTTGTGGTTGTTCCAGCGGTTACTATTAGTAACCCCCTCCCCACAAACCATTGTAATTTCTCTGCTATGAGAACCTTATGAGTATCCATATCTTTGATCTGGATTAGAACACATATGTTGATAAACATTTCAATAATTTAAAAAATGTAATTTTATCAGAAATACAAATAAAATCATGCAGGTGAAAGAAAAGGAGATAAATAAGACACAAGAAATGATTATGTCTATCATGAAGAAGTAGTTATTTGTGTCAGGAGAAAAACACACCATTCCCATACTTTATGTTGCCCACAAGGTTAACATTTCTATAAATGTGCATCTGACACACTTAGTTTGACTACATACAATGGATTAGATAAAAAGAAGTAGTTTTCTAAGTACAAAGTAGAAACCATGATTTCTTTAAACTGGGTATAAATTGGAAACAAAATAATACTCAAAAGAGTGTTGTGGTGTATCAATATTTTATGAAATTTCTAATAATAAACTATTTCTAGTTTTAAGAAGTTTAGACACAGAAAAACTTAATACATATTTATATAATATCTTTTCAAAGTATTTCATCAATATTTTTAATCTATTTAACTTTTCTCCCACTTTCTTAAGAATCAAAATTCCTTTTTAACTTTTATTTCAAGTTCATGGGTACATGTGCAGGTTGGTTATATACGTAAACTTCTGATGTATGTAAACTTGTGTCACGGGGGGTTGTTGAACAGATTATTTCAACTGTTGGTACTAAGCCTAGTACTCAACAGCTATTTTTCTTGATCCTCTCTCCCTTCTCCTACCCTCCACCCTCTGATAGGACCCAGTGTGTGTTGCTCCTATCTATGTGTCCATGTGTTATGATTTAGCTCCCACTTATAAATGAGAACATGTGGTATTTGGTTTTCTGTTCCTGCATTAGTTAGCTAAGAATAATGACCTCCTGCTCCATCTATGTCCCTGCAAAGGACACCATCTCATTACTTTTATGGCTACATAGTATTCCATTATATGTAGAACTTTTTTTTAAATTTAGTCTATCATTGATGGGCATTTAGGTTGATTAGAATCAAAACTCTTAACTAATGTTATTCATTTCTCTTCTTGAGGTTAACATTTCAGAAGGTTTTGGCCAATTTTCTTTTCAAAATAATAATGTTTTCTATAAGTTCCTCAAGCCTTCTAACATCTTTTTAAATCTATAAATGCCTTTCAATATATTTTCATGCTTTTTCTAATGAAATTCAGACTTTGAAAAAAGATTCCTGTTGGTATCTAAACAAACCTCAATAAAAATACATCTCTTTCATTATTTTATGATGATTCTAAAATTATATCTGTTTTACTTACCATCGTTTTGCTTGATAACGCCCAGTTGATTTGATTTTCATTTCTTGTCACAGGTAGAACTCTGATGGCATAACCACATTTTATGCTCATTCCTCATTTTAAGTTGGTTATTTTCATCAATTACTATTAGTTTAATCACTCTGAACTGAAGTAAGGTAATAGATGAGTTTACTGAAAACACAATTCATTTTCTCATTTTGTTGGCCAAACAATACTACTCCATGTTCGTAAACATGAAACTCTTCAAGGGATCTGCTTCAAGGGGAGGCAAGATGAATGTGCTCTTGGGAGTAGGACATTTAGAGATACGGTAAATTACCTTGTCCAGGCACTGGCCAAGTGGTGCTGTGGAAAATCTCCAGGACATCTCAGCTGCATGAGATAATTTGTCTCCCATGGACTTGTCTCTCAATGGCTTGGCTGTGGGCCTACTAAAGGAAAAAAGAAATTGTGTTTTTTACCTTCTGTAAAAATTGCACACTATTTGCACTTTTGAATTCTCATTTTGTTTCCATTCAGTAGTTATCAAAATTATTAACAAAAGCCAGATGATAATATTATTCATATTAAAGACTGCGTTTAATTTATATTTATAATGCTCATATAATGTTATAATGTTTTATGACTATATTACATAGGCAACCTACAGATGATCACATCTTTGGGTGAAATGTTTATTTTTTGTTTGTTTATGAACTGTCAATAGCCATCCATGTGCTGTTAAAGATAAAGGTTTTGCAGCCTGGCGCAGTGGCTCACACTTGTAATTCCAACATTTTGGGAGGCCGAGGCAGGTGGATCACGAGGTCAAGAGTTCGAGACCAGCCTGGCCAACATGGTGAAATCCCCATCTCTACTAAAAATACAAAAATTAGCTGGGCATGGTGGTGGGAACCTGTAATCCCAACTAGTCAGAAGGCTGAGGCAGCAGAATCGCTTGGACCTGAGAGGTGGAGGTTGTAGTAAGCCATGATTGCACCATTGCACCCCAGCCTGGGCAACAAGAGCAAAACTCTGCCTCAGAAAAAAAGAAAAAAAAAAAAAAGATAAAATTTTTATATAATATAGGTTGTTATAAAGCAAACAAAGAAGAAGTATGGAAATATCTTTCTTATTTTGACTTCATAAAAGACAGCTGTCTATATGTAACTCAGTAGAGTTGTTAGACATCCCTAACAAGAAAGCTTGAGTAAGTCACTTAGTTATGTTAAAGTACGATTATTTAAATAATTTAAAGTTTCCTGTTGTTTTAAAGAAACAATTTGTATTGTATTTTTTTAGAAAATGACTTTTCATGTAAGAAGGTCAATAACATAGCACACTTAAGGTAATATTCTCTATCATTTATTTTTTCATTTGACTTCTACACTATTTAAAAATACAAAAAATAATAGTTTTGTATGTGAGCATTTAGAAATGCTTTGGGATGATTCAAAATTTCCAAATCTTTTTACAAGTCAGGCCTTTCAAGAGATATGAAGTAAGTACAAAAGTTTTCATCATTCATGCATCTGACATTGAATCAGATACTAATCAGAACCCTGGCTGAGCTGGTCTATAGCTAAGGGTTCAGCTGTTATGCATTAAATCAATTCTAAATGCACTTTTTCCAACTTCTTCCCATCCAAATATATTTAATTTGTCATGTGTCCCTCATTATATAAGAGAGATTTTTCTGAACAAATTCTCTGCCTTGAGAGAATCTGTTCAACAGATTTATACTAACGTGTTAGTGACTGGAAAGAAAAGCCAATGAGATTCAATCAATTAAATGAAAGAATTGAAACCTCAGCTACTGACTGGAATTATTTTTGAATCAAGGGAATTTGCAGGATGGGCTTCTTGATGTCCTAGAATTGCTATGAGTTAATTACCCACCTGTAAATAAGAATATCTTCCTCAGGTATGTAATAATGAAAATTAAAAACAAATAGAATTTTGCTTTGGTGCATATTTCCCTCTTACTGTTCCCTGGGAAAAGTTACTATATCCCAGGACCAGATTGTTTAATTTTGCTATCTTTTCTAGCTCTAGAGTGATTTCAAATATTGGGTGTTCCTTCAAATGAACAGAAATAGTACCAATTCACAATGCCATGCATTTGAGATATAAATTGATCAGCAGGACTTCATCACATTGTAATCTAGAAGGATAGGGCAAATGGTAGCTCTTAATTATCTAGAATTTCAGAAGAAATTGGACAGAAATAGGAAGAAAGAAGACAAAAAGCAGTCTTGGTTCTCATATCACTAAAGAGTTTCAATGGCACATGATCTCAAATGAAACCTAGTGGCCATGGCTCATGTGTTGTGTTCCACAGTAACTAGAGGTGTGCACATTTGGTCTGGAGCAATCTTCATAGAAGAAGGGACTAAAGCCCTAGAAAACATGAGCTCAACTGGCTTCAGCCTGCATATCATAAGCATTCATTGAGAAAACATTAAGAACCCATGTACATAAACAATAGGCCTTAGATATGGTTGTCACTCTAATAACAACTAAAAGAAGATTGTATGCTTCTCCTAGATGATACAAATTTTTAAAGTAATATATTTTCTCATTTCTTCTTTTGCTGCCAGAGTGCCTGGAGCTAAATCTGTAGACATAATTTTAGCAACTATTAAAAAAATTATGACATACATATTTTTATACAATTTTTTCCTGATGTGTTGTTTGTATTTCTATTTTTTAACATCCTGAATTATGTTTTTCCCCTCTTTTATTTACTGCTTGCATTTGAATAAACTGCTTGCTTTTGTAGAACTAAAACAAATACACTCAATCATATAACAGCCAATAAAGAAATAAATACACAATAATAAAAGGTTTGCTACTAGTCCCTTGCTTTTCTGCTTATTTACAATGATTCAGAGAATGGTTAGACTAAGGAAACATGATCAAAATTAGCAACATTCATTTAACAATAAAAGACAACCCTCTACATTCCATTAGCTCATCTTAACTATAGAGAAGATTATCTCAAAGTAGCCAAGTCTAATACGCAATTAAGACTGTACATAACTAAAGGCACAAGATAGAACTGGCTTTTATTTTCTTCCTCGCTCATTCTCTAGTCAGCCTTCAGTCATGAATACTTACAGAGAGAAAACTTTACACAAGCTGGAGGCAATTGCTGAAGCTGGAGACTCAGCTTTTGACATCTGCCATACAGAAGTGACCAGCCTGAGAATATAGAGATTTCTTACTAATATAATGTAATAATTTTTAAATATTAATAGAATGCTGGAATTTAGTTTCTCTCAAATGTTCCTGCCTTGCCTTCATTGAACCTCCTGACTTCCTGTCACCCCTTTTCCCTCTCTCATCTTACTCCAAGACTTTTGTAAATAAACAGCATAATGGAGAAGACACTTTCTCATAAGGATATTTTTTAGTTGACTATGCTTGCATAACAGCCAACAGACCAAAATATTTCATCATCAAGAACATCCAAGTGGCTGCCCAGAACCAGGATTTCATCATCAAGAACGTCCAAGTGGCTGCCCAGAACCAGGAGAACTGATATGGAGTCGCATGAGATAATGTTGGCTGACTAAGGATGACAATTTGAAAACTCCCTGTACCCTTGGGCTAGCTTAGAAACAGTGATGCTCTGCCAAGAGCTGGCTTTAGAGTTGGGCATATCTCCACTGGAATCTCAACTCTGCCACTTCCTCTTCATGGAAACTTAAACCTTTAATCTCTTGGGGTCTCAATTTCTTCATCTTTAAAATTAGCATAATCCCTTTTGGGGTATTATAAATTAAATGTTTCCTTATAAGAAACTTCAAATATCTGAAAAATATTATTTCAAAATTATATACTTGGGATTATGTTCTGGCTCACTGGAAAAATACCTTCTGTGTACAAGCACTATACCTGCTGCCTGGGATAAGAAATAAAATGCATGCTGTCTGTCCTCAGGAATCAAAAGCTAACACAGACATAGACTTATACATAACTACAGACCTTCTCATCAAATGTTTGAAGCAATGTTAGAAGTCAGAGATAGCATTTGATGGTATTATGATCATTTTGCATTCAGGTGGCTAGGAAAGCTTAAATCTTATGTCACTGTCAAGAATCTCTCCCAAGTGGTTATTAAGTAAGGCAACCAACGAACAAAACAGAACAGGAATAAAGGTCATTTTGTTGGTTGCAAGACTCTGTAACTAATCCTGCTGGTTAAAAAGTAAATTGAAGCCTCTGACTTAGGCTTTAAGTCAGAAAGGGACCTCCTAAACACCTCTCTCATGTTAAGACATTCACGTTTTAGATATTGAGAACAGAAGGCTCAGGTATAGCTGCATGAGAGAAAAATGTATAGCTGAAGGTTGTTTTTTTTTTACCCATTCAGACACAGCATGAAAGACAGAGAAAGGCCACCAAAATTTAAGAGGACTCCCTGACATTGCTTACCAATTCTACAACACAATACAAAAAAAAAAAAAAAAAAAAATGACAAGAAGAAGTTCCAGACCTAGACTCCTCTCTTTGAAGATATAACCAGTGATTGTGCATGCAGTGGCAATGCCCGCTACTAATTATGCGCAATCAATCTCTATGGATTTGAATAAGCAGGTTAATCTTTTTTCCTTGGGTTGGGAATGAAGCTAGCAAGAGGAGGTTGCTAAGAATTGGGTGAGCATAGGTAGAACATGCATGGGGAAAAATGGCAAATGGTCTTTCCTCCAATGGGACAAAATGTTGGTGTAATTAATTATCTCCCCAAATTATACCTTGGAATTTAAAATTTTTATCAGGAAGATATCTACAGAACTCAAAACATTTTGTGTGAACTCCAGTACATGATGGTATTTGTCCTTAAAAGGAGTAACTACTAAAACTAGACTAAACATTTATTGTAGTTCAGTGCAGACTTTAGGAATAGTTCTAAATGGTACCCGGAGCAGCAGGGGAACTGATGAAATTAATCTATACTATACTACCACAAAAATTAAAGTCCTCTTGATATAGATGAAAAATATGTTTGTAAAAAATTGCAAGACACACTAAGTTTTAGTGTTAGAGATTGCGAAAAAAGATACCAGAAAAGATCCCATCAAACACTATGCTGAAATAAAGATATAACATGTATGAGTGGTATTATACTATCAGAATAGGAAATGGTATCAGATTCAAAGATTTTGGGAGCCAAGATGGTGGGAAGAAATGTATTCAAACTGCAGATGAATATCAATAAAGTAAGCAAATAAGATTTTTTTTTTTTTTTTTGAGAGAGGGTCAGACACCTGAAAAGAGGCCATAAAATATGAATAAACTTTAACCAAATGATTCAGCTCTACAGCAGGTTGAACCAACTTTCCTCATCAAGGAGACCTCAAAGTTGCTTCAGAGTATCCATGCAAGTTGTCTTGTAAGGTCCTTTGTTTTATGCATATTTTCTGGAAGATTGTTTCTCTTTGACCTAAAAAAAAAATCAGTCCTTCCTTCATGTAAGGGAAAGTCTCATCTATTGTGTCTTTCAGTCCTAATTTTCTATTTTTTCTTGGGTATTGTATCTCAGGGACAGCGATTGTCATTAACTAGGATTTTCTTTTTCAAAAATATACTTACTACCTTTATTTCCTTTTTTTCTTTAACTTTGGGCATTGTAATTTTTTTATACTTCCCCTATTTTTGTAATGTAATATTTTCTGTTGACTTCATTTCCTCCCCAACACACATTGCATATTTAAATGGCTTTTTATTATAGTCAATATGTGCACCTTTGATAGCATCATAGCTTTAAATTGTTACTTTAGAGTTGCTTCTTTTTCTATCTTTTCTTTTATCAAACTACAAATTTCCATATCACCTCCTCTCCTCAAAACACACTAACACACATAAACAATTGATTATTTCTGAAAACTAGACTGTATTCTATTTATTAGGTCTTAGTTTAATGTCAGTTAGAACAAATATTTAAATGAGACAATGGAAAATGTTCATTAATTTTATAATTAATTTCTAAAAGAGATACATTATTTGATTAATTCCTACATGAGTAACTAACTTTACTTAATAATTTTCTGAAGTAACTCAACATAAGTGCTCAAATGTACCCCAAATTTGATATTTTGTTTTGCTTTGTAAATCAGAATAAAAGCTGTTGATAGTAAAGGTAAGTCACATAAAAATATTAATTGATGCAACACTTATAAAATCAACACTTCATGTATTTCTAATGAATCACGTTAGCTTTAAATCTATTTTAAAGTATATTTAAATTTGTATTGTTGGTACAACATAAAGGAACAAATAAAATTAAAATTTTGCTGTCCTTCTAAATCTAAATAATAGTATATATAATATAAAGGGAAATACTTGAGTTACCATTAAATAATTTTAATACATAAATTTCTCCTTCTATCTATTATTCCCAGAAACACAGAATATTTAAATAATAGAAGAATGCAAAAGAAACAACAGAGGTCATTTTGGATGTACTTTCTTCTCCATTTATCAGGAAATGAATTATGATAAGTACTATAAACAAACTATTCTGATTACCAAGTAAATATGATCCTGTATGAAGTCACACTTTATCTTATCTATGGAAAATTTCTCTCATTCAGTAAGTAGTAGGAAGGGATACATATTTCACTAATCAAATTTGAAGAAAGATTCTGAAACTTGATGATTGTTATTTTTATTAGGATCTATCTAAATTAAGACATTCGTGGCCAATGCTACTAGTGCCCTGACAGATGTCTATTCTTTCTTTTAATCAGAGAATTCTACTTTTCTTGGAGTTAGAAATATTCCCAGTTTAAAATACTTAGCTTTGAAAAATTCAATGCCACTGGAGTAATCATATGCCACACTCCTTGCCAACAGGATTTAAGAAATCTTTGAATGTGACTTCCCTTCAAGCTGGTGAGAAAGGTTGCCTCAGTTGATGGTTACACTTTAGCCTTTAAGCTTTTGTCCTTCTCTCTCCCCTTGGAACACAGACATGACAGGCTGAAGTAGAGAAGCCTGAGGTTAAAGGCCACATGCTAAGGGTGGCTGATTGAGAAACTGAAAGAAACAGAGGTATTTCACAACATCTATCATGTGCCATGTTAGCCTTGAACACCCCACTTCCGGGCTTTTTTTATATCTAAAATAAACCACTTTCCAATTCAGCCTCTGCTTATCAAGTTTCCATTACCACACATTCAATGCAGTCATACCAGAAAAACTTTATATTAGTTTGTTTAGAGTATTTTTTTCATTTATGATTTATCAGTAGCATTTATATGAACTTTGAAACAAAATCTTACTATTCTTTTCTCTAATTCCATCTTCCAACATTTAAATTTTGCAGATATGGTATTGTAATAATTCCAATGAAATTAATTCAAGCTGAAACAAATTAAGTTATTTTAAAACTTCAATTTGAGAAAAGATTGTATGCTATTAAATATGTAACGATGACTATAAATTATACAAAGAACTTCTGCTTCTCTAATTCAATGTATAAACACTGGCATAAGTACCTAATGATGTTTCCTTTTGGGAAGTATCGGGGGGAAAGGGATGGCATAAAACTTATTCATTCACCCAGTGATCCCTGAGTGATGACTACAACGATGAAAGAGGCTGAGTGGTAAGCAAAAATTTCAGGGAAGCACCACAGAGATAGGAAGAGTATTATTTTTTAATCAAAACTCTCTCTTTATATGGGCTGGTCTTTGTGACTTAAACATTAAAACTATGACTTGTTCTGGGCTAAAAGACAGCTTGAAAAACGCTAGCAACTCAGCAGTAATAATGACTTGAATGTCCACACTACAGAGCAGAAATTGAAAATACTTCCCTACCCTGTTCAATCTTACCCATGAAATTTCCCTTAATATTTTGAACAATTAGTGATAAGGATCAATATATGTAAACCTGTGCTTGCCCTTAATGGGGAAGACACTATTCCTATTGTCAGATGATAGCAAAAGCCCATGCCAAACAGTGTAAGGACTTGCAGTATCACAGATCCTCCAGATTAACAAGAACTGTACAGCTGAAGGGCAACCCACGCAAAGAGAGGGCCTGACGCTTTCCCGGCTAACAGAGACAAGTGTCAGGGTGTGGGCAGAGTGAACTGCTCCTCTGCAACCTAATGAATATAGGCTTTGTTACGTAAAAATCAAATGATGCAACTGCAGTGCTTTCACCAAAAAGAAGAAGGAAGAAATTAACTTAAAAACCTGTTACATATTGTCTCACCTTATTCCACATAATCAGCATTCATTTATTATTCTGAATTCAGTAAATTTGGTTCTTATTTTGTGGAGCATGTTCACTCATATCCAAAAAAAACAAAAAACAAAAAACCTTCTGTTGTTTTCTTGAAGTTTTATAAACAGACCCTTTTCAGGTATCAGACTATCTGATATCTTGACTCTTAAACTCTTGACTAACAAGATTCTGATATCCTCAATGGGATAAAAACCATAAGTGGAGGTACTTGTAGTGATTTCTATCAACTAATCTTATTTGTCTAATTTTGCCACTTTTTACTAAGCTCCTTCAATCCAAGTACTTTATTCTCATGATCTGAATAAGAACTCTGTGAAATAAAAACTATCAATATTTCATTCGACAATGAAGATCCTGAGGCACAGAACCCCAGTAACATAAGGCACATAACACTTTCCATTTCAGGAATTAGAGGAAGACCTAATGTCTACATTGCCAGAAGCTTTTCATCAAATTGAGATGGGAGGAAAATTTGGACACCACTTTTGATAAGAAAACCATACTTTTTGAATCACTGAACTATAACCAGATTTCCTGCTTACCTTAGCCAGTATCAAGGATTTACCCATGAAAGCTATTTTAGAAGCCGAATCTTTTGAAGGATCACAGATTTGTCACCCTCTGTTTCACCTGAGTAGCACCTCTGAATGACTTTATAAATGACATTGATAGATGACATGCCATAAGGCAGATGGATTGTCAAGTACATTTATTGCAAGAGCATTCTACTCTACTTTCTGAGGCAGTGATGCATATTGATATATCTGGAAATGTGCCAGATAAAGATTAAATGAAAAGGGAATTTCCATTTCTCTGTTGGTTAACCATTAAGTTCAATTAATGAAAATACCATACCTCATGCATTCCAGTTAATCAAATTGTTCCTGTGTTCAAGCATTTAACTGCAATTATAACAGTCAACACCTAAAACATTTAGGTGAACAAGAATCTCAAACCTATAGAAAACTTGCAAGTGTAATAGAAATCACTTTTTTTCTGAATTATTTGAAAATAGTTGCCAACCCAGTATTTCATTATACTCAGATATTTGTGATAATTTGTGTGCGTGTTCTACAGAAAAAGGGATTTTACAAACAAACAAAAAAGAAAGAAAGGAAGAAAGGAAATGAGAGAAAGAAGGAAAGAAAGAAAGAAAGAGAGAAAGAGAGAGAGAGAGAAAGAAAGAAAGAGAGAGAGAAAGAAATAAAGAAAGAAAGAAAGAAAGAAAGAAAGAAAGAAAGGAAGGAAGGAAGGAAGGAAGGAAGGAAGGAAGGAAGGAAGGAAGGAAGGAAGGAAGGGAGAAAGGAGGGAGGGAGGGAAGGAAAGGAAAGGACAAAAGAAAAGAAGGGAAAGGGAGGAAGGGAGAAAGAGAGGGAGGGAGAATACATACTCATAGTATAACCATCAATATCAGGACACTAATGTTAATACCTTACTACAATCTCATTCTCAGACCCATCCAATTTTACCAATTATCCCCATAATATCCAGTACACCAAAAAGTCCAAATCAGAATGACATGTTGTGTTTTGCTGCTATATTTCCTTTAGTCCCCTTCACTCTGACACAGCTCCTCAGTTTTGCTGACTTTTGATGACCTTGAACTTTTGAATATTACAAGCACTAGCTTTTACAGAATTTATCTCAATGTGGGTTTACCTGCTGTTTTCTTGATATTAGATTCAGGTTAGCATCTTTGGTAGGCATAAGAGAGAAGTGATGAGGTGTCCTTTCACTCTATCACATTGTGCCCAGGTTTGATTTGTCTTGTTACCAACTTCCTATTACCTTTATCACTTGACTAAAGTGATGTCTGCCAGGCCTCTCCATTGTATTCTCTATCCCTTTGTAATTAGTATTTTGTGGGAAGTAAACATCCTGTTCCTCATCAAAATTTCAACTTATTCATTTACTTAGTGTATTAGTTCATTTACATGCTGCTGATAAAGACATATCCGAGACTGGGCAATTTACAAAAGAAGGAGGTTTATTGGACTCACAGTTCCACATGACTGGGGCAGGGGGCCTCACAATGATGGCAGAAGGCAAAGAGGAGCAAGTCACATCATACATGGATGGCAGCAGGCAAAGAGGCAGCTGGAGCATAGAAACTCCTGTTTTTAAAAAACATCAGATCTCATGAGACCCATTCAGTATCACAAGAACAGCATGGGAAAGACCTGCCCCCATGATTCAGTCACCTCCCACCAGGTCCTTCCCACAACACGTGGGAATTATGGGTGCTACAAGATGAGATTTGGGTGGGGACAGAGTCAAACCATATCATTTATTTATACCTATACTGGTTGATGGTTTCCAATTTTTATTAGATGGGTTATAATTATTTAACAACATTTTTATTTTAATCTTCAAATGAACCTTTTTTGGGACAGTAGTAGTTCTTTCAAGGTGCTTTTTCTTTTGCCATATTTCCAACATTCATGGCTCAACAAGATATTCCAGGTTCATCTAATACTTGCTTGGCTCCAACACTGGAATCAGTCATTTCTCCAAGACCCCTTGGAGAAGCCAAGATCTGGGTGTATGGTGTGTGCTTACTGTCATTGAAGTATTGCTATGCCAGTCCTTCCAAGAGGAAGGAAGCCTCGTGAATATACGTATATACACACAAACACATACACACATGCACATACAGACACACACACATACACAGACACAGGGTTTTACATCTATATTTATTTCTAGATCTATAAATCTTCAAAATTGTGAGTTCATACCAATAACTAATTCCAATCTAACCTCACAGGGCCTATACTAGTTCTCTTTCTTTCTTTCCATAAATGCAAACTCCTTCTCCAACTATGAGAAACCCAGATCTCATTGTGCTTACATATTTACCTATTTGATAAGATGCCCTGTATACAACCAAACTTCTGCCTCTGACATGACCCCTGATCCATGCAGGTTTACTGCTTACCCAGCTCCGGAAGCCTGGGCTGTCTGCCACATGGAAGCCCCTTATCCCCTTGTAGAACAGTTGCCAGATAACATACAGGATGCTCAGTTAAATTTGAATTTCAGAGCAACAACAAATTATTTTGTAGTATCGGTGTGTCCCAAGAAAAGCTATACTGCTTATAGGTATAACTTATTTCTTTAAAAGCATCAGTATACTTTCATTGTTTATCTGAAGTTTAAATTTAACTGGGGGTCTTGTGTTCTGACACTATAGGTCAGGCTTCCCTTAGCATAGGTCCGACTTTGTATTCACTTCATTTACATGTCCCTTCCCTTCAGCTGAGTGCTCTGGCTCCCCCAGCTAAGCTGACCCTCTGTGAGACACACTTTCTCACTTTGCTGTGCTGTGACACCCTGCACTGAGTTGGGCTGTGACGCCCAGCCAGCCTGAAATTAGCCAGGCCCTTCCTCCGCTCCGCCACCTAGTTCAGGGCAACCCACCCGTCACAGGCTGTCCTCTCACTCTGAAACCTCACTTTGAGCCACCACATCTCTCCCCAACTCCCTTGTGGATGTCTACGTCCTGCTTGTCCTGCTTCACCCAGTATTTTTAGGACCCAATGTTCAGGGAGGGAAAGAGAGGGAGGAAGGAAAAAGAAAGAATTCTGAAACATATGTAAGGATAGATTGCAGAGTTTAACACTAAGTGCTCATTTCATGATAATAGATCATCATGAAAAACATAGGAAAGTTCTACTAACAGCAAGAAAAAGGGCAGAAGTAAATCATTTTGTACTGTTTTTCCCCAAGTGTGAATAGTAATAAGCCTGCTTTGTTAGGAGAAAGAAAAAAACCAAGAGGGAGGGGAGAAGAGGAAAAGAAAGAAAAGAATAAAAGAGAAAGAGAAAAGGAAAAAGAAGGAAAGGAAAGGAAAGGAAAGGAAAGGAAAGGAAAGGAAAGGAAAGGAAAGGAAAGGAAAGGAAAGGGGAAAAGGGAAAAGGGAAAGGAAAAGGGAAGGGAAGGGAAGGGAAGGAAAAGAAGAAGGAAGCAAGGAAGGAAGCAAGGAAGGAAGGAAGGAAGGGAGGGAGGGAGGGAGGAAAAGAGGGGAATCTATTATGATAATGTTAAATAGTTAAATGGTATGAAATGCTTTAAAACGCTAAAATTTTACATTTTATTACTTGAATAAGAAATCTACACAATCTGGTAGATGAGGCAGGGAATGTTGCCTCCCCTATGAATATACTTTTTTCTTTTTCTTTTGTTACAAAATTTTATTTTATTTGTGCTAGCAAAGTGCCCAGAACTAAGTGATAGTTGACAATGTAATCTAGTGAGTCACAAATGGGACAATTCTGCACCCTTAAGGAGTGATTTGAATACTGTGGACGTATTTTTCGTTTCACAATTATTGGAAAGAGAAACTAGCTTGGTGAACATGACATGAGACAATCTAACATACTGAAGAATTATTCATTCAAAACATCAAAAGTGCTTCCATGGAGAAACAGTGGTGTGAGCCTAAAGTTGCACTCTATCCCCAGTTTTCCATCCTTTCTAGCAGCTTACACATGGCCACAGTACCCAGTTCTGATCAATGAAACCTCAAAGGAAATGTGAAAAAGTTCTAGGAAAGCTATTTGTTTCTAATGAAAGATGATGTCATAGAACTCACTATCACCTTTCCACTTATTTCTTCTTTGAAAGCAGCCATCTGTGTCCAAGAGAACCATAGAGGCACTAGACATTGCACTGTTAAGAGCTGAGCCAAAGCTGTACCTCCCTTCCTCCAGCTATGGGAAGAAAATAATTCCCTATTTGTTTAAGCCACAGAAGTCAGTTTTTCTGTTATTTTCAACATAGCACATTCCTAACTAAAACTATGGTATTTTTATTTCAAGAAGATAACATTTAAATGTTTGGCTTTCAGGGATCTCCCGATTAGAAGAGATGACTACAAATTCCCCTTTCAACCTATCCTGATGACCTATGTTAGATGAGGTGACAGAGGGAGGGAGGAGAACTAGAAACAGAGGTATCTCCTAGTTTGGTATTAATGCAAAGAAGACTTCATTAAAGGCTTATTGAATGTCGAATGCCTTAAATGCTGCCTCTTGGTGCCCAGTAGCCCGAGGGCTGTGAAGCATGTGAAAGTAACACGGAGAATTTATTCTCTGGGGTCTAAAAGACCTATCTGTTAATACCACTTCCTAACTGCTTGACATTCAGCTAAATACTTAGCCTAAGATTCTTGGTTACATGAAAGTAATAATGGGTGCTACCTCATTTGGCTCTTGTGAGGATTAAATGAGGTAATGCTTATACAGTGCACAGTATCAATGAAGGTAAAATACTGGTGATTTTTTATACACTCTACATAATTTCAAATTGCGTTTCTTTGATTAATTACTTTTGGCTGTTACTTTTTTTGTTGGTAGTGAATATAAGAACCATGAGAAGAATGTTATCCAGTAAATGCCGTATACTTTAATATGATTATAAAGACTTTTAAAAAGTAGCTTCATGTATCCCTTCTACATTTTTATAGTGGCAATTTAAGCTGACTAGCTTGCATTTTATCATGCATTTATAGATCCACAACTCTAGTAAATAAAGTTATCAGACAGGAATGCAATTCAGAATTATATTTAAAGAGCAAAGCTTATTTTTCTAGGAATTTTACTTTGTTGATTTAAAAATATATTTTATTGTCTTATCTAAGTGAATTTTATATCCATAACAAGTTTGTTAATATTATTTAATCCCATCAGCATATCAATTTAAAGATTAAAGATTAAAATTTTATAAAACAAATTGTGAGATAATGAAATGTCAATCTTTAATGTTTTATGAGAATAATGCAATTAAATTATGATATATAAAATTCTTACATTTCTAACAAAAGCTTCATAAAATGAACATATTGTATAGAGTGATTACAAACTGAAAAAACAACTTTCTTAAATAGAAGATGTGATAGAACATAGTTATGAAGATTTACTAAGTAAGGTATTTTGAGGACTTCTTAAAACAATAAACTACACATTTTAAATATTTTTTAAAACTGCCAAAAGTCTATATTTAAAATAGGATCATGCTACATTCTTGAACATCTGTTTTGTTGCAATCATATCATACTGAAATTTTAATGCAAAGTAAAATGTATACAATGTAAAACGCAAGTCTTTCATATGTTGCTATTGGATGCACTGCTTATAAAGCTAAGGATAAAAGATAACTTTAAACTCTGAGTCATACAATAGTTATAAAGCAAATATGCACATTTATATCTCAAAAGATAAAATTGCAACTGTTACTAAGCAGGAGTGAACTCTTTACTGAATTATCCTTAATGCAAACATGTTTTGTCATTAGTGGCTAGATTGCCCAATTCAATTTTCCTGCATATCAATCAATGCACTAACATTTTAATTTTACTAACCCCTTTGGAACTATTATCACATCCTAATATTAATGCCAATTGTAGTAATTATGTAGTAAATTCCCTTTGTTTCTAAAACATATCTTCTCCATAAACCTATGTGAACATTTCTGAAGAGTCATTATTACTGTTTAAGCAAATGTATTTTATTATATAAACAGAAATACGTATGACAAATATATAAAATATATATAAAATAACAGACATTAATCATACATTAAGATACTATTATCAAATGGAAATATTTGGAAATTCACCTTAGGAGTCTTAAAAGGAGTTGACAAGGATTTTAATGCTTGTTTTTCTATCAGTCTATAATATTTATGAAGTCAGACAGATCTGTGTTCTGTAGGTAGCCCTAAACACCAAGCCCAATGCTTGGAATTTAATAGAGGATCAATGAGAATTTGTTGAATCGAAACCAACTGATGCTTATTATGCTTTCTAGAAACAGGGAAAAGAAAAAGTTTGAAAGACTTGGTAATTTCTCCTTCACAAAATGATCATTCAAATAGGTATTAATAGAAACAGCTTTCACGATTCCCTAAGAACCTTTTTGCCCTGGCAGGATGTTGTCTATTTCCTTTCTTTCCAAACTCCATGCCATTGCATAGCTCATCTCCAGAAGTTTCTTTATGCCAGGGTCATTCATGACACAAGAGTCTGTTATGATTTTCCTTACCTAGAGCATTACATTAGAAAAAATGAAGCTTAAAATCACATTAATTATATGATATTAAATGGACATAGCTACATTTAAACAATTATGTATACATTATGATTAAACTATTTGACTTATGTACTTGTGTTGCCAGGGTTTGGAAGAGAATATGCAACAATTAGAATTATGCAATGTTGATGGCATTATGATAATTTTATCCCTACTGTTGCACAAACATTATAATTAAAGTTAAAACAATTTCTCTACATCTGGTAACCACTTCATATTATTAATTCATATGCAGTTTGAAATCGATCAAAAGACATCTATCTGTCTTTTGCAAATAAACTGTCCTTAGTCCACCTCTTTACACGTCCCGGATTTATATAGCTAATGTCTTCAAAATAGTATGGGATTTCACATTTGAAGTTTAATTTTCATATAGTCGTTTTTGTTTCAGCCTATGGATATCCTTTTAAATATTCTAACATATTAGCTATCCCTTCTAGCTTTGGGCAATATGAAAATACTACATGTGATTTATTTAAATAAAATAACACACATGCACATAAATAAATTAGATGACGCCAAATGCATATCATCTGTCTTAGCCAGTTTAGACTGCTATACCAAAATACCATAGACTGAGTGGATGAAATTATAGACTTATTCTCACACTTCTGAAGATCCAAGTACTGCCACATTTGGTTTCTGGTGAGTACTGTCTTCTTGGTTTGCAGACAGCCACCTTCTTGTTATATCCTCATGTAGTAGACAAACAGGTTATCTTTCTCCTCTCTCTTCCTATGAAGGCACTAATGCCATTTATGAGGGCTGTACCCTCATGACCTAATCACTACCAAAAGACTCACTTCAAAATATTATCACATTATGGATTAGGGCTTCAGGATATGAATTTAGGGGGAACATAAACATTTAGTCCATAGTACCATCTGAGGATGCTTTTCAAGCTGATAATGTTGAAATTTTCATCTCTCTGTCCTTGCAAACATTATTTAATCAGTCTATATATTATCAGCTTATCCACCAATGATTTATGAGATTGTATTTCTGATGAACTTATTAGAAACCAAGATACTCTATCATGGTTATTGTTTTACCAGTTAAGTAAGACTTACAGACATAACAACAATGAGATAGTCCAGGTCTATTTAATAGAAGAGAGGTGCACACATATTCTGAAGTAGTTTGCTAACTTGAATTTGCATAAGAATCCACTAAACAAGCCTTAGACAGCTGGTGAGAATCCAGTAAACTAGTTCTAGTGGATTCTTATGTAATTTCTAAATGCAGGTCTCAGGACTCCATGCCCAAAATATGTTGATTCAGTAAACCTGTGGGGTTAATAATGAATCTCCATTTACAATAGGGACTCCACTTCCCTAGGCTTTTTGTACATGATTGATCCTTGAACCATACTTTTGAAAAACACTGGAAGTTATATATTATGGAAGGAAAACAATATGTACTAATTTCAACCCAGAGAACTATGATGTAGACACATCAGAAGTGCAATGTCAACAATATTTAATATGTATCCTACACAGTGAAACAGAAAAGAACAAACAATCCAACAGGGAATATATACTTTTATATTATGTGGTAAGACAACACATAAAAATAAAATAAATAAGATGTGACAGTAGAAATAAAAATAAATTTTTTTTCATGTAAACCTTGGTTCAATAAATATTTGTTTAAGCAACCACAGAATATAAGAAAATAACTAACTATTAATATGTAAAAATTGCAAATGTTACAATACTGCAAGCAAGATTTCTGATCATCTTCTGGGTATGTGACTTTTATTTTTCTGCATATGTGGATATGTCAACAACTGAAATCGTAATATGCTTTTCTTAGAATTACAAAGAAGTTATGTAATAGTTTGGTGGTCCAAAGACATCCTCTAACATGTGTGGGTCTCTAAAGATACTATTTGGCTGCCAAGACTTTTCTATTTATAGGAAAATAATATATAATGTATAAATTTCTAAACAGTATTAATTCTTTTTGCTGACATTTACCTATTGGTTTTTATTCAGTTTTATCTTCATAATTTCTTACAAAATAAAATATTTTTCATTTTTATGTTGCCATGTGACATCAGAATATCAAATTTTTCCAAAATAGTAATCTGATTGTGTAACATCTTGGCTTAAAGTCCTTCGGATTCTTCACATGACTCTTAAGATTACATCGAAATTCTGGACATGACTCACAAGACCACTGTCAGCCGAGCCCTCCAGTCGGCCCTCTCTGAGTTCTTCATACCAGCTCTCTCCAGCTTAGCCACAACTCATCAAGAGCTTGGTATGTAACAGATTCTGTCTCTAATGCATTATGGAACAAATCACCTTTAATCCCTGTTAAAGATGTTCCAGCTAGAATGAATTTTCTTTTCTTTTCACAAATTGAGCATTTGAAAAGAAAAGGAACCTTTGCCATGTTTGTCATGTCACACAATGCCATTATCAGTTAGGAAATGATGAGGCTCAGATTTGAACTCAGACAAGTCTAAATCCAAAACCCTAATTCTCACCATTGCATTAAGGGACTTGCTCGTTGGATTTTCAAATATGCCTTCTTTCTCTATTCTTCAAAGTGTCTGGAAAACTCTCCTTGTTCCCAGAGCCTCCTTCACAGGATAATTCTACCCACGGCTCCTCCCAGCCAGTCTAGACTCTGTGTGTATGTTCCCATGTTACAAAGCACAATTCCTAATGGACTGTATTGTAATTGTACAGTTAGTTGTTTATATCCATCAAAAGAATTTTGTATGAATGCACAAAGCTTAGCAATTTTATTCACCAGAATCTCCAGATTGTCTGACACATGGCATATAATAAATGACAAATAAATGTGTTGATTGGTTCATTGAAATCATGAATGAATAAGCCTTTTGCATGAGAAAGTGTCAGAAGTAATGTTTGTAGATTTGCTTGAAAATGTTTCATAATTTAAAAATTGTGTTGGGATCTGGCAAGATGGCCGAATAAGAACAGCTCCTGTCTGCAGTTTCCAGTGAGACCAACACAGAAGATGGGTGATTTCTGCATTTTCAACTGTGGTATCCGATTCATCTCACTGGGAATGGTTAGAAAGTGGGTGCAGCCCACAGAGGGCAAGCAGAAGCAGAGTGGGGCGTCGCCTCACCTGGGAAGTGCAAGGGACCAGGGAACTCCCTCCCCTAGCCAAGGGAAGCTGTGAGGGACTGTGCTATCTGGCCCAGATATCACACTTTTCCCACAGTTTTTGCAACCCACAGACCAGGAGATTCCCTCGTGTGTCTATATCACCAGGGTCCTAGGTTTCAAGTGGAAAACTGGGCAGCTGTTTGGGCAGACATGGAGCTAGTTGCAGGAGTTGGTTTTTTTTTGTTGTTTTTTTTTTTTTTTTCATACCCCAGTGGTGTATGGAACTCCAGTGAGACAGAATCATTTACTCCCTTGGAAAGGGAGCTGAAGTCAGGGAGCCAAGTGGTCTCACTCAGCAGGTCCTACTCCCACAGAGCCTGGCAAGCTAAGATCCACTAGCTTGAAACTCTCGCGGCCAGCACAGCAGTCTGAAGTCAACCTGGGATGACCGAGCTTAGTGGGGGGAGGAGCATCCACCACTACTGAGGCTTGAGTAGGTGGTTTTCCCCTCATGGTGTAAACAAAGCCACTGGGAAGTTTGAACTGGGTGGAGATCACTGCAGCTTGACAAAGCTGCTATAGCCAGACTGCCTCTCTAGGTTTCTCCTCCCTGGGCAGGGCATCTCTGAAAGAAAGGGAGCAGCCCTAGTCAGGGGCTTATAGATAAGACTCCCATCTCCCTGGGACAGAGCACCTGGGGGAAGGAGCGGCTGTGAGTGCAGCTTCAGCAGACTTAAATGTTCCTGCCTGTCAGCTCTGAAGAGAACAGCGGATCTCCCAGCACAGTGCTCAAGCTTTGCTAAGGGACAGACTGCCTCAAGTGGGTCCCTGATGGCCATGCTTCCTGACTAGGAGACACCTCCCAACAGAAGTAGACAGACACCTCATATAGGAGACCTCTTGCTGTCATCAGGTGCGAGCCCCTCTGGGATGAAGCTTCCAGAGGAAAGCAATCTTTGCTGTTCTGCAGCCTCCACTGGTGATACCCAAACAAACAAGGTCTGGAGTGGACCTCCAGGAAACTCCAGCAAACCTGCAGAAGAGCGGCCTGTTAGAAAGAAAACTAACAAATAGAAACAATAACATCAACATCAATAAAAAGGACGCCCGCCCAAAAATCCCATCCAAAGGTCAATAGCATCAAAAATCAAAGGTATATAAATCCATGAAGATGATGAAAAAACAGTGCAAAGATGCTGAAAATTCCAAAAACTGGAACGCCTCTTCTCCTCCAAATGACTGTAACTCCTCTCCAGCAAGGGCACAAAACTGGATGGAGAATGAGTTTGATGAATTAACAGAAGTAGGCTTTAGAAGGTGGGTAATAACAAACTCCTCTGAGCTAAAGGAATATGTTCTAATCCAGTGCAAGGAAACTAAGAACCTTGATAAAAGGTTACAGGAACTGCTAACTAGAATAATCAATTTAGAGAAGAACATAAATGACCTGATGGAGCTGAAAAACACAGCATGAGAACTTCGTGTAGCATACACAAGTATCAATAGCAGAATTGATCAAGTGGAAGAAAGAATGTCAGAGATTGAAGATCAACTTAATGAAATAAAGTGTTAAGACAAGATTAGATTAAGAAGAATGAAAAGGAATGAATAAGGCCTCCAAGAAATATTGGACTAAGTGAAAAGACCAAATCTATGATTGATTGGTGTACCTGAAAGTGACGGGGAAAATGGAACCAAGTTGGAAAAACACACTTCTAGACATTATCCAGGAGAACTTCTCCAACCTAGCAAGACAGACCAACATTCAAATTTAGGAAATAAAGAGAACACCACTAAGATACTCCTCAAGAATAGCAACCCCAAGACACATAATCATCAGATTCCCTGAGGTTGAAACAAAGGAAAAAATATTAAGGGCAGCCAGATAGGAAGGTCAGGTTACCTCCAAAGGGAAGCCCATCAGACTAACAGTGAATGTCTCTGCAGAAACCCTGCAAGCCAAAAGAGAGTGAGGGCCAACATTCAACATTCTTAAAGAATTTTCAACCCAGAATTTCATATCCAGCCAAACTAAGCTTCATAAGTGAAGGAGAAATAACATTCTTTACAGACAAGGAAATGCTGAGGGATTTTGTCACCACCAGGCCTGTCTTACAAGAGCTCCTGAAGGAAGCACTAAATATGGGAAAGTAAAACTGGTACCAGTCACTGCAAAACATACCAAAATATAAAGACCAATGACACTATGAAAAAACTGCATCAACAAATGTGCAAAATAACCAGTTAGCATCATGATGACAGGATCAAATTCACACATAACAATATTAACCTTAAATGTATGGGTAAAGACCCATTGGTGTGCTGTAGTCAGGAGACCCATCTAATGTGCAAAGACACACATAGGCTCAGAATAAAAGGATGGGGGAATCTTTACCAAGCAAATGAAAAGCAAAAAAAAAAAAAAGAAGGGCATTGCATAATGTTAAAGAAATCAGGGCAACAAGAAGGGCTAACTATCCTAAATATATATGCACCCAATACAGGAGCACCCAGATTCATAAAGCAAGTTCTTAGAGACCTACAAAGAGACTTAGACTCCCACGCAATGATAGTGGGAGGCTTTAACACTGTTGGTGGGAGTGTAAATTAGTTCAACCATTGTGGAAGACAGTGTGGCGATTCTTCTAGGATCTAGAACCAGAAATACCATTTGACCCAGCAATCTGATTACTGAGTACATATCCAAAAAATTGCAAATCATTCTACTACAAAGATACACGCATGTGTATGTTTATTGCGGCACTATTCACAATAGTAAAAACTTGGAACCAACCCAAATGCCCAACAGTGATAGACTGGATAAAGAAAATGTGGCACATATACACCATGGAATATTATGCAGCCTTTAAAAAGAATGAGTTCATGTCCTTTTCAGGGACATGGATGAAGCTGGAAACCATCATTCTCAGCAAACTAACACAGGAACACAAAACCAAACACTGCATGTTGTCACTCATAGGTGGGAGCTGAACAATGTGAACTCCTGGACACAGGGAGGGGAACATCACACACCAGGGCCTGTCAGAGGGTTGGGGGCAAGGGGGATGGATAACATTAGGACAAATACCTAATGCATGTGGGGCTTAAAACCTAGATGACAGGTTGATGGGTGCGGCAAACCCCCATGGCACATGTATACCTATGTAACAAACCTGCATGTTCTGCACACGTATCCCAGAACTTAAAGTATAATAATAAAATAAAATAAATAAAAACATAAAAATAAAAATTGTGTTGCTGATGTTTCTGATTCTTTCCTATAGTATCTAGGGAAAAGAGCAATTAGAATCTAGAAATTATAAGAAATAAAGTCTTCAATAAAATGACATTTATTGATATACATAGTATAAGAGTATAGAATGTAAGACAAAAGGTTGGAGTCAAACTAAGTCATTTTGCATTTTAAGAGTCATATAATGCCCATAATATAACATAAGCATGGACCTCCTCAATTCACAAGAAACGTATCACATATCTCCCCAAACCAGGTACATTTCCTTTGTATATAACATTAAATAGCTTCAATGTAGTTTGTTAATGAATATGTAATTTATTAGTTTATAGATATATATATAAATGTTTTCCAATAAATTGCTTGCTTGACTAGATCTCAGAAAATGTAGCTTCTCAAAGCAATTCATTCACTTGTTAACTCTACCAGCTCAGAAACACAAAATAATTTTTCTAAGCTACAGTTTTCTAGGTCTAAAGTGAGTAAAGTGAACTGGAGGCAGAGCAAGATGGCAGAAGAGAGAGCTCAATCAATCGTCCCCCTCACAATGACACCAATGTAACAACTATCTACACAGAAAACAACCACCTTTATAATAACAACAACAACAAAAAAAAATCAGGTGAGTCCTCATGGTACCTGGTTTTAAATCCATATCACTGAAAGAGGCACTGAGAAGATAGAAAAAATTGTCCTGAATTCCTGCCATCACCCCTCCTGAACCCCAAGCAGCAATGGCTTGGTGTGCAGAGCATCTCTGTGTGCTGGAAGAGGGAGAACACAGCAATTGTGAGGCATTGAACTCAGTACTGTCCTGTTAGAGTAGAAAAGAAAACTGAACCAAACTCAGCTGATGCATGCCCAGCAAGGTAGCATTTAAACCAGCCCTAGCCAGAGAGGAATCACATATCCCAGGTGTTGAAACTTGAATTCCCACAAACACCGCAGAGTAGAAAAGAAAACCGAACCAAACTCAGCTGATGCATGCCCAGCAAGCCAGCATTTAAACCAGCCCTAGCCAGAGAGGAATCACATATCCCAGGTGTCGAAACTTGAATTCCCACAAACACCGCAGAGTAGAAAAGAAAACCGAACCAAACTCAGCTGATGCATGCCCAGCAAGGTAGCATTTAACCCAGCCCTAGCCAGAGGGGAATCACAGATCCCAGGTGTTGAAACTTGAATTCTCACAAACCTCACCACCATGGGCTAAAGAGCTCTGTGGTCTAAATAAACTTGAAAAGTAGTCTAAGCTATAAGGACTGCAACTCTTAGGTGAGTCCTAGTGCCGAACCTGACCCAAAGACAGAGGACTGGAGTAGAGGAGGCAGGTAACATACTGAGACACCAACTGCGATCATTAAGGAAGTGTTGGCATCACTCCTTCCCTAACCCCAGGCCGCACAGCTTGCAGCTCCAAGAGACTCTTTCCTTCTACTTAAGGAGAGTAAAGGGAAGAATGGGGAGGACTTTGTCTTACATTTTGGGTACCAGCTCAGCCACAAAAGGATAGGGCACTAGTCAGAGTTATGAGGCTCCCATTCCAGGCCCTAGCTCCTGGACAACATTTCTAGACATGCCCTGGGTCAAAAGGGACCCTACTATCTTGAGGAGGAACACAGTCCTGGCAGCATTCATCACCTTCTAACTGAAGAGCCCTTGGGTCCTTAATAACCAGCAGTGATACCCAGGTACTACATCAAAGATCTTGGGTGAGCCACTGAGAGTTGCTGGCTTCAGGTGAGACTTAGCACATTACAGCTGTGGTAGCTGTGGGGCAAAACTCCTTCTGCTTGCAAAAAGCAGAGGGAAAAGTAAAGGGAACTTTGTCTTGCACCTTAGGTTCCAGGATGGCCACAGGGATGTAGAGCATCAAGCAGCCACTTGGGTTCCCTGATTCCAGGACTTGATTCTTGGATGGCATTTATGGACCTGCCCTGGGCCAGAAGGGAGTCCACTGCCGTCTAGGGTGAGTCCCAGGCCTGGCAGCATTCACCACAAGCTGATTTTTAAAACCTTGGTCCTTAAGGGAACATAGGTGGTAGTCTGTCAGTACTCTCTGTGGCCTGGGGGATGGTGGCTATGGGGTGAGGTTCCTCTGCCTTTGGAAAGGGGAAGGAAGAGTGAGAAGGGCTGTGTTTCATGGTATGAATGCCAGCTCAGCCACAAGGTAAACTTCTAAGGTTTTTTACTCTAGTCCCTGACTTCTAGACTGGACTTCTAGACCCACCCAGGGAATGGGAGACCTTGCCGCCCTGAAGGGAAGAACACAGGCCTGTCTGGCTTTGCCATGTGCTGATTGTAGAGCCCCAGGGTCTTGAGTGAACATAGGCATTAGCCAGGAAACTGTTACAGCAGGCCTTGGGTGAGACCCAGTGCTATGCTGCCTTCAGGTATGATCCAGTGCAGTCAGAATGGTGGTAGTCACAGGGGTGCTTGTGTTACTCCACTCCCAGCTTTAAGTGACTCAGAACCTAGAGAGAGACTACATTTGTTTGGAAGAAACTAAGGAAATATGATAAGAGTCTCTGCCTGGTAAACCAGAGGATTCCCCAAGATCTTGTCCATCAAGTCGGTACCTCTATGAGTCTGCAAGAACCACAGCATTCTTGGGTTTGGGGTACCCTCTAAAGCAGATACAGCCTAGATCACAACATCCAAGTCCTTTCAAATATCTGGAAAGTCTTGCCAAGAAGGACAGCTACAGATACACCCAGACAGTGAAGACTACAATAAATATCAAACTCCTCAATGCCTAGACACCAAAGAACATCTATTAACACCAATAGCATCCAGAAAAACATGACCTCACCAGATGAACTAAACAAGACACCAGGGACAAATCCTGGAGAAACAGAATTATGTGACCTTTCATACAGAGAATTCAGAATAGCGGTGTTGAGGAAACTCAGAGAAATTTACTATAACACAGAGAAGGAATTCAGAATTCTGTCAGATGAATTTAACCAAGAGATTGAAACAATTAAAAAGAGTGAGCAGAAATTCTGGAGCTGAAAAATGCCATTGGCATACTGAAAAATGCATCAGAGTTTTTTAACAGCAGAATGGATAAAGCAGAAGAAAGAATTATTGAGTTTAAAGACAGGTTATTTGAAAATATACATTTTTTCCTAACCAGTTTCCATATTTATTGCCATTAAGCAGAAGAGTCTGAAGAGTCCAATAAAAAGTAATGAGATCTAATTAAGACATAATGAAATGTCTCCTAGTACAGAAAATTCAACACCCAATGTCTTCACTGCTGAATTCTCCCAAACATTTAAAGAAGAACTAATACCAATCCTACACGAACTATTCTAAAAGGTAGATGAGGAGGGAATACTTAAAAATTTATTCCATCAGGTTAGTATTTCTCTGACACCAAAATCAAACAGTAACATGTATATAAAAAAAACTGCAGGCCAATATCTCTGATGACTATTGATGCAAAAATACTCAACAAATTACTAGCAAATCAAATTCAACAATACATTAGAAAGGTCCTTTATCATGACCAAGTGGGGTTTATCCCTGGGATGTAAGTAGGGTTCAACATACAGAAGTCAGTCAGTATGATGATACATCATATCAATAGAATGAAGGATAAAAATTGTATGATTATTTCAACTGATGCTGAAAAGCATTTGATAAAATTCAACATCCATTCATGATAAAAACCTTCAAAAATGGATACAGAAGGAAGGTACATTAACATAATAAAAGCTGTATATGACAGAATCACAGCTAGTATTACATCAGATGCGGAAAAGATGAAAGCCTTTTCTCTGAGATCTGGAACAAGACAAAGGTGCACATGTTCACCACCGTTATTCAACATAGTACTAGAAGTTCTAGCTAGAGCAATCCAAAAGAGAAAGAAAGAAAGGTAATCGAAATGGATACCAAGCAATAATTTTAAGAAGTTAAATTACGCCTGTTAGCAGATTGTATGATTTTATATTTGGCAAAACCTAAAGACTCCATCAAAGAACTACTAGAACTGATAAACACATTCAGTAAACTTGCAGGATACAAAATCAACATACAACATCAGTAGCATTTCTATATGCCAACAGCAAAAAAACCTAAAGAAGGTATTTTTTCAAAATTCCATTTACAATAGTCACAAATGAAATATCTAGGAATTAATTTAACCAAGAAAGTGAAAGATATCTATAATAAAAACTATAAAAAACTGATGAAAGAAATTGAAGAGGACACCAACAAATGGAAAAATATTTCATGTTTACAGATTGAAAGGATCAATATTGTTAAAATGTCCATGCTACCTAAGCAATCCACAAATTCAATGCAATCCCTACCAAAATTCTAAGAACATTCTTGAAAAAATAGAAAAAAACAATTCTAAAATTTATATGGAACCACAAAAGACCAAAAATAGCCAAAGTTATTCTAAGAAAAAAGAACCAAACTGGAGAAATTACATGATCGGACTTCAAATCCTACTCCACAGCTATAATAACCAAAACAGCACTGTGCTGGTATGAAAACAGACACATAGACCAATGGAACAGAATTGAGAACCTAGAAACAAATCCACATACCTACAGTGAACTTATATTTTACAAAGGTGCCAAGAACGTACACTGGGGAAAAGCAGCCTCTTCAATAAATGGTGCTGAGAAAACTGGATATCCCCTGAAGAATGAAAGTAGACCCTTATGTCTCATTATATACAAAAATTAAATCAAAATAGATGAAAGACTTAAATCTAAGACCTCAAACTGCGAAACTCCTACAAAACAAAACAAAACAAAAAGGCGGGGGGGAAATTCTCCTGGACACTGGTCTGGGCAAAAATTTCTTGAGTAATACCCCACAAGCACAGGGAACCAAAGCCAAAATGGCCAAATGGGATCACATCAAGTTAAAAAGCTTCTGTACAACAGATCAACAAAGTGAAGAGACAACCCACAAAATGGGAGAAAATATTTGCAGACCACCTATCTGACAATGGGTTAATAACAACAATATATAAGGAACTCAAACAACTCTATATTAAAAAAATCTAATTATCCAATCAAAAAATAGGCAAAATATTTGCTTAGACATTCCTCTAAAAAAGACATGCAAGTGGCAAACAGGCATATGAAAACATGCTCAATATCACTGGTCATCAGAGAAATGCAAATAAGACTACAATGAGATATCAACTTACCCCAGTTAAAATAGCTTATATCCAAAAGACATGCAATAACAAATGCTGGCGAGGATGTGGAGAAAAAAAGAACCTTTGTACACTGTTGGTGGCAATGTAAATTAGTACGACTACTATAGAGAACAGCTTGGAGTGTCCTCAAAAAACTGAGACTAGAGCTACCATATGATCCAGCAATCCCATTGCTGGGTATATACCCAAAAGAAAGAAAATCAGCATATCGAAGAGATATCTGCTCTCCTATGTTTTTTGCAGCACTGTTCACAACAGCTAAGATTTGGAAGCAATGGGGTACATATACACAATAGAGTACTATTCAGCCATGAAAAAGAATGAGATCTTGTCATTTGCAAATACATGAACGGAACTGGAGATCATTATGTTAAAGGAAATAAGCCAGGCACAGAAAAACAAACATCTTAGGTTCTCACCTATTTTTGGGATCCAAAAATCACAACAATTGAACTGATGGACATATGGCATAGACAGATGGTTATCAGAGGCTGACAAGGATAACCAGGCTTGTGGGGGAGGTGGGGACTGCTAATGAGTACACACAAAAAAAGAGAATAAGACCTACTATTTGATAGCACAACAAGATTATTAGAGTCAATAATAAGTTAATAAATTAATTGCGCATTTTAAAATAACTAAAAGTGTAACTGGATTGTTTGCAGCACAAATGATAAGTGCTTAAGTGGATGGATAACCATTCTCTATAATGTGATGATTACATATTGCATGTCTGTATCAAAATATCTCATGTACCCCACATATAAGTACATCTACTATGTACCCACAAAATTAAAAATAAATAAATAAAATGAGTAAAGTAAAACATAACTTAATACATCAGTCAGTTGTGATGGGCATAGCGTCAATTAGTAACTGAATTAACTTTAAAAAGAATTAAGGAAGTTGTTGATACTGTTTTTACAGTTAGATTATTATCCAAATAAACACTGAGAAAAAGAAATAATTGATAGAATATAAAATTTTATGAAAATACTTTAAATTAAATTAAATGCTAAATTAAATCCTAAGTTAAAGATTTTTTTCCTATAATCTTAAAGGCTGAGGTAATTTTTCACATAAAAATAAATAAAATAGCTGGGAGCTATATAATTTAGGATTATTTCATCAGTGAAGAGGATGAAAAGCAACTCAAAGTTTTGTAAACAGTGAGAAAATATCTTGGTTCTTATGCCTGGATATCCAGGTCAATGTGGGCCTCAGATTTTGTTAACCCAGGGGCTAGATCATCACATCCATGCTGCTTTCTGTTGATCAAACTGGCAGTTTCACCTAAAATCATTCTTCTCATATTTGCAAGCTGGCCACCAACAGCCATTGAGATTACACTGTCCCATATTCAAGTCTGGAAGGAAAGACAGAGGCCTCCAGGATCTTAGTCTCAGGAATGAAGAAGAATTCTCTCAGCAGCTTTGTGCTGGTCATGTCTTACACCCGTGTTTGCATATCACTTTTGGATAACCATTCTGTATGTGGGGAGTTCCACCTCCCCAGTAAAGAATGGAAAACACAAGTTCCCAGCCATCCTGTCCCTAGAACTCAGAGGATCCTCACCTTTAGTTAAATGTAGCCATATGAGAGTTTAATTTGGAGTAGGGTGATAAGGAAACCGTGCTGAGCTTGCATTTGGCAAAAACACAAAAGGCAGAACATGCATAATGCTTGGAGGAAGCAGTGGTTACACATTTTTTATTTCCAATTCAGAAGTGGCATTAATGCCAAGGCAGCAGCAGTTTAAATAAAATCCAGTGCGATCCATGTGATGCCATGGGAGGAGGGACGTATTGGGAGATCTTTAAGCAACCTCTAATGTGATCCAGTTGGGACATTATTCACAGATCTGTTCCTCCAGCACACAGAAAAGATGTCATAGAGTTAGACATCCTTTATTCACCACTTCAGACACCCTCGGCTTCAACTTTCATTATTCTCCAGGATTGAAGCTGCCTACATGATGCTGGCTCTGATCGCCTTTGTGCAGGGGCAACTTCATAGCGCCTGCTATGAACATTTTATTGGTGGTTTGGGACTTCCATGTTGAAGATATCACAGGACCTAACCCAGTACCCTGGAGTAACCTTTGACCGCTGGGTCAATCTTTCATGGGAAACCTTTGATTGGAACAGGTGAATAAATCTTACCAAGAAGCACATGAAATCTAATTAATGTCACTACTAATCAGGTAAACAAAGTTGTAATCTCAAAGAGAAACTAGTTTACAGTTTAACAAATTTTTTTAAAAGACATCTTCTAATACCAAATTTTGACCAGAGTGTGGAGCAACAAGAACTCTTGCCCACAGTTAATGTAAATATAAATTATTAACACTATTTTGAAAAAGTAATATGTATTACTACATTGGGTTATTTGCCATGCTAAGCAGTTCACTCATGGGTACAAAGACACATCCAAAACAAATTCTTATACATTTGTATTCAGAGGTAATGATAAGAACATTTGTCACAGATTTTATTTAATAAAATCCAGTAACTATAAACACTGCATTATATTTCAACAAAATCAGCTGTGGCATAACCACACAAGTACCACTTACCAGTAAAAGTAAATGAAGTTCATTCATATGCAAAAATGACTGAATTTTAAAATGGTGAATATTGAGCCAAGATAGAAATCACAGAATATACTGGGTATAAGTAAAGTTGACAACACAAAAACTAACACAATAAATTTGCAATTTTATTTCTGAATTGGAAATAAAATGTTCATTTTATTCTTCTTCCTTAATTTCATGTACATATTATCTTGTATACATATATTTCATGAGTTTTTAAAATAATTTTTATCTAGGAAATGCAAAATAATTTCAAAATAGCATAAAGTCTGAGTACTGTATTTGTTTCCAGAAATGTACCTCTATTATTCCTAGATGTATGTCAGCCAAGAACGTATCTCAGAAACTGCTTATCCTTGCAATAACAAAGGGGAAGTTTCTTCTTTAAAAAGGAACATTGGGCTAAGGTGCTACTCTGAAGACATAAAAATGGCCTGGTGTCTATTACAAATAAATGAAACACCACAGAGTATTGAATTTAATATCTTCTGGTGTTTAGGTCTTAATTTCTAGTATGAGGTGCTTTTAAAATTTTCAAGCTATGTTTGATGCAGAAAATTAAACTTGACACATTAAAGAATACCAACTTACTTCAGACTTCTTAAGAAACATGTATTCTTCTATAAGCAGCAACATGTGAATCAAGTTTAAAAGATGATGAACATTTTGGACACTTGCCACTATGTTTGAACAACTTTGAAAGTACTCAACTAACTACAGTAGTATGTGCATAGGAATTAGATTGCTTTAGTCATTAATTAACCAATAAGTAAAAAAAAAATATTATTTACTTTTACCTTTTATAACATTGTCAATCACCTTTTTCAAATATCAAGTACTTTATATTTCAAAGTATGTCTTACTTTCTAAATTTATTTTCCTATATAATTAGCAATGCTTGAGGTTGTTTGCATAATTAAGAACCACATTACATCTGTGTGTGTGTGAGAGAGACAGTGACATAGCTCAAATCATTCAAAGGTCAAACTTGGACAGAACCAATATTAATGACTTTATCTATTTTATTTATTTTTTACCAAGTACTGAATTTTCTGTTTTATGTTAGCACTCACTCTGTGGTGAGACATTGTAGCACAGTCATTAAAAACATCAACACTGGTACTAAACAACCTGGTTCGGAACTTTTGCTCTATAGCTCATTACTTGTGCAATTTGGGAAGTTCACATAATCTTTCTATACCTCAAATACTCAATAGTAAAGCATAGATAACAATGGTGCCTATGTCATATGGTTGTTGTGAGGATTAAACAAATTAGTATAAGTAAAATTGACTCAAAAACATCTAGTAAGTAGTAGATTTTAAGTAAGTAGTACATACATATAAAACATAGCAAGTTTTATATGTTGTTATTACTTGTCTTATTTGTACATTTAAAGTCATATTTAGACATATTAAATATAATTTATAAGTTAATTTTTCAATATCAAAAATTTTAAGATACAAAAAATGTATCTGTCTAGATTATAGATATAGATAATCAGGATTGTTTCAAGCAAGAAATAGCATTCTTCCAATGTTGGATTGATTGCTATAGAGAATGGGCCAGGCATAGTGGCTCATGCCTGTAATCCCAGCACTTTGGGAGGCTGAGGTAGATAGACAGCTTAAGCCAGGGAATTTGAGACCAGCCTGATCAATACAGGGAAGCCCAGTCTCTACAAAAATTAGCTGGGCATGGTGGTTGTGCGTCTTCAGTCCCAGGTAATCAGGAACGAGGAGGTAATCTGGTGGGAGGATCACTGCCAGATCACTACCTCCCTAGCCCAAGAGGTTGAGGCTGCAGTGAGTTATGATCACCCCATGGGCAACAGAATGAAACCCTGTCTCAAAAAAAAAAAAAAAAAAAAAAAAAGAATAAAAAATGGCTTTGTCCAGTCTCTTAATTAATTACAGTATGTGAAATATGTAAAATGTATGAACACAACATACATGATTATCTAATCACTCTTTAGTGGAAGTACTACTTTTCAGTTATCATAAACTCCACATTTATGTAATCTTTGTGTCTGTTTTAAAAGTTGACCCTTAAAAATAAATGCCCAAATGATCGCTGATGGAGCCAGACTCCAGCACATACCCAATTAAGTAAAGTGTTTCCCTAGGTGCTGGGCTAGGAGCAAACATATTTCTCTGGCCCCTGAGAGAGACAAAGTTTTATAGAGTAGGTCCAGATACTGAACATAAATGAATGCTCAGTGCCCCATGGCATGGTTAGGACAATTCATAGGACCAAATCAGCAGCCAGGAGTGGGGCAAAAGCTCAAGTTTGCACAGATAACAAATAATTGACAAAAATCTCACTAAACGTTTTTGCTTGAAAGACAAAAACAACCCATACTGCATTATATAACTTATCCAAAGTCCTGCCAGACATCCTTCAAAGTCCTTGCTTCACTCTTGGAACTGTGACACTGAGAGGACTGAGGCTGAATATTCCAGAAGTCAATGAAGCACATCCAGATGCTCTTCATTGCCACCAGCCCTCCAACTCAGCCAGAAGGCAGCGACATGGGAGTCAGAGAGAGTAGCTCTCCTTATACTATGCTCTTGCTTTAATGTGGGGCACCTACAAAGAGGTGATACCACACACAGACACTCACACACACACCCATCTCTACTTGTGTCTCTGTTGAAAGCATTTATAAAGCCGATATTGAATTCACAAATTCCACCCTGGCAGCAAATGGACAGACCTGTGAGTCAATACTCTAGTTGTCCCAGAAGAAATACAGAAATGTCATTTCTTAGGTCTCTTTTCTTCATCAATCATGGCTGTCATTATATTAAATTCCTATTAGTAGCATTGAAATTACTTGTACTCCATTATATTACAACGCTGTTAAAGATACTGAAATATATTGAAGTTTTACCTTGACATTGCTGTAGTGTCCAGATGTTAAAATAATTTTAAATAGAAACGTGTTAATTTGTTGTTATACGTAACTCTCCCACATGTACTTCTAAAAATCACTTTTGTGTCAGCTAATGTGTATGGTTATTTAATATTGGTTATTTGAGGTTTCATTATACTGATAATATGTCATAATATTTTTAATTAGAAAAGAAGTAGATCTAAAGCTTGAAATTTTAATCAGAAAAAGAATACAATTCGTAGATTTTATTTAAAATAATATTTTAGTACAATTTGAGGGGTTATAATTTTGCATATTATTGGAATACACAAGTATTCTTAGACAAAACTTTATGGATAGAGAATTAATCCTCTGCCAGCATTATGTTGCTCATATATCAGATGAGGATGTTCTAAATGGTTATATAGTGCCTTTTCCCAGGGTACAACTGATGATCAAATATTTTTGGAGAAAACTCTTATTTCTACTTTTTAAAAAAAGAATAAATACTTCAACTTCTTCCAGAAAAAAAATAAAAAATAAAAAAAAACCCATCCAGATCAAGTGGCGTGCATGGTACAGAGTGAAAAGGAATGGCTGAAGAGAAACTCATAAAAAGAAGCTAATGTCACATTGGCTCCGTCTTTAAAATCACTAAAGGAAACGAAGAGCAGACATTACAAGGAAAAGGAAAACATAAACTGCTTATACAGAATATCTAAATTTGGAAGGTGCTGAATGGACAACTGGCTTAGAAAAGCATTCTATTTCATGAGAATTACCCCTGATGTTCGTAATTTCACAGTCAAGCTTTGTTCCCTCTTTTGATTTGATGCAGACATTTGAAAGTGAAGTTCATTAACTGTGTATGCAAATATGTGAATTCTTGTCTGTGTATGTGTGTGTGAGAGAGAGACAGAGTGTGTGTATGTATGTGTGCATAAATATGTACACAAATGCTGTATGTTACAATGTTTTGAACTCTGTTAGTTCAGGCACTAGAGTGTCAGAAGAAAAGAAAACTCAATCCACAACTTTAGTCTAGGGTCATGTTTACAGCTTTTCCTTATAGATTAAAATATGCTCTGTGTCTGTACAAAATATATTTTCACATGTAAGACATTACAACAGGAAAACAGGAACAGTTATGTAGGCATATTTTGCCAACAATGGTGTCAGAAAAAAATAAAAACTAAATAATATGGCAGTTGCTAAAAACATTTCTGCAACCTTGCCAAATAAAGTTTAGGAATATGTCATGTCTGCACTTGAACTGTTTGTTCTCAAGCTCTCTTGGAGAATGTAAGCATGGCCAAACGTCCTAGCCTCAGGCCCTGGGGACTCTGCTCACACTCTTATAATGAAAACATGAAAAAATTATGAACAGTCTTCACATGTCTCTCCAAAAATGACACGTCTTAGTTTTGTCTTCAGTGATCCAAAGTATTTGACATAGAAGATAGATAGTAGTTGGTGGAAATCTTGCAACAATATAATGGAATTCTTCAAAACTTAATAAAGTGCTTTGTGTAAATTGTGTGTTCATCTTTGCCATATATTGCAATTTTATAAATAGAAGCCAGAAAGCATCACTAAACTTAGTAATGCATTAATCAAAGCTAAAATTCACAATAGGCAAGTCATATTGACTAGGTTAAATATGCCAGAGATAAATGTAAATTCTAAGAACTTCAAGTACCTTTTTAATATTAACTGCTTAGTTATTTTTCACATAGTCAGTAACATTCTAGTCACAAAAGCATTTTGGCTTTGCTTTTTAAAATCTTACATGAAATAAAAATTTAAAATCATGGTAAGAAGTGAATTACATTAAACATTCCTAATATAGAAATACCCTCATAATTTCACAGCAATACTTACATGTCCTTGAAGACTTTCACAAAGAAATCTAGAAATAGATTCAAACTCTCACACCATTTTCCAGATTTTCTCTGCCTCAAATCTTTTAGGTGTTCTACATGTTATTTTAGATTCATGCTATTACTAACAAATAGCCCAGTCAAATATTAGGTAATTTCATATTTGCTATATATCTGAAATATTTGTAATCAATTTGAAAAACAATGTAATAACTTTTATCAGTGATTAATATAACAGACAAATTTATGCTTTTAAGAATATAATATGATTGAGCTTTTAGCAAACCGAATGACTCAACTAATAATTTTTAGGGGCCTTACGACACATTATTTTAAACAATAGGTCCCTGAGTATAAACATAATAACTATTGCAAGAACCAGAATGTTATTTTCACTATAACACATAATGAGAGGGAAGATGTATATCTGGATTTTCTGATTGTCATAGATATTGATTTTAAGAACATTCAGATCCCAGTCATTTGTACATAATAGTGAAGGAAGTAACAAGGACAATTTATATGAGCCTCCTGCCTTCTCCCTCCTCCACAGCCTGTTCCCTTTTTTTCTTTCTCTCATTATCTATGTTGGTCATACTGAACTGCTGGCCTGAATATTTCATATCTCTCTGACTCCAGTTGCTTTTATCTTGGCTTGTAAATTTTTTCTCCCTTTATTGTTTATATAATACCTTTTTGCCCCCAATAGTCAAATACTATATACAACTTGTCCTGAACTCACCACATGACCTTTCTCCCTTCCCATCCCAGCACCTTGAGCTAATTTTTTCCCTCTTTGGTCACACCACAACTTGGACATAGTAATGAACACTTTGTATTATGTATGTTGGTTTGCATGTCTGTTTACCTACCAGACTGTTGGCTTCTTGAGGACAAGGGCATTTCATTCCTGTATACCAGGAGCTTTGGGCAGTATATGCCACGTGATAGGTACTCAGTTGACTGAATGGAAGATTCTTTCAACAGTTGAAGGAAATTTCTTGGACTACTTTCTTGGACAACAACAATCTGACAGAACTATTTTTAGGACAACAACATATTGCTCTCATGTTAGATACGTTACTATCATGTTGTCTTAGAAGTTCAGGAGAGTTGACCTATTATTATTTTTTTCCATTAAGGTTTGCTTCTTAACTGGAACCCATATTGTCTTTTTTTCTAATTGTTAAAAAAAAAAAGTCAAAAGAATTTGTCTTACTGCTAACCTATCTGCCCTTTCCCCTAACAAAATGATATTTTCTGATCAACCCTTAATCCAATATATTTCTTCCTCCTCTTCTTTTCCCTCCTCTTCTTCCCCCTTGTTCTTCTTTCTCTTTC
Source organism: Theropithecus gelada (assembly GCF_003255815.1). Classification (NCBI taxonomy): domain Eukaryota; kingdom Metazoa; phylum Chordata; class Mammalia; order Primates; family Cercopithecidae; genus Theropithecus; species Theropithecus gelada. The sequence goes on along the minus strand of NC_037670.1, from coordinate 34,705,113 downwards.
TAACCAGTAAAGCTTCCTTGTGTGCTAGAATACATTCCATTTACCCTTACACATGCAGTCTCTACTTTGCTCTGCTCTGTCCCCGAAAGGGTCTCCATTATGAAGTTTGTCCATCACCAACTCAAATAACATCCCCTAAAAGGAGACTTATTCTAAAGTGAAGGAAATAACAATGGGTTTATAGCCATAAATATTACTGGTCTTAAATTGGGTTGCACCAAAACCCAAAAGGTGCTGGCTTGATATAACAATGTTATGGCCAACTAAGAACTAAACTAAAATTCTCAAGAAATGGAGAGCAATCTGGTTGAAATTTTGTCCTATAGGATGTTATATGACTTAAACTAGCTCTTAGTATTTGGAGCCGTCACTCCCATTACCAGAATTTATAGGAAAAGGAACCAAAATAAGAGTCCGAGAGCCATTCTACCATCACCAAAATAACTCACTGAAAAAAAAATATTTACTTCCAGTCCCCAAAACATTTGGTTGAATGGGTTTGGCGTCATATTCCTTAAGAAAGAAATACTTCCATCAGAGAACACAGTCAGTCTGTTTATTTTCAAGCTAAGACTTCTTCTTGGCCATTCAGGGCTACCCATATGATTGAACCCACAAAAAGAGAATGAAGTCACTCATTGGCTGAAGTGACTGATTCCAATTCCCAAGATGAACTTGGGTTTCTGCTACACAATTGGGACAAAAAGGCCTATGCCTGGAGCCCAGATGTACTGGGGTACTTCTCAGTACTTTCTTGCCTAAGGGTCCTGGTCAGCTATAGAAATACAGTAAAAATAGGGACTACCATGGAACCAGATCATTTAGGATCACTCAGCAAGTAAAGAGTTCCATTCATCTGAGCTGCTGGCAGAGGTAAAAGAACAAAGACTGAGTAGTGGAGAAAGGAAGCTATAATTACCAAACGTAGCCCTCATAACTATCATCAGAAATGGGACAGCAGTGGGACAATGTTATTGTAAGTATTTTTTACTTTCCCTTTTCCTCACTTTCCGACCTTATCTGAGAACGCTGGTGCTAGCTTCTGTTTTAAGTTTCATCTGAGAACACTGGTGCTACCTTTGTTTTAAGTTTCAGATGAACAGATCATTGCATTGCTAGCAACACAGCTGCTGGGAATGTATGTTCGGCACGTATCACTCCATCTGGACAAAACACAAGAGTTAGTACAGAAGGTGAGCTCTGCTTCATACTTCCCATTTGACCCTCCAGATCTGCTCTTCATTTTCCTCTACCCTGCCCTGTGTTCCTACAGGATGACCAGTGTAAAAGACATCAGTGAGCTCTCTTGCCCTTTGGCTCCCAGTGGGGTTCAGTTAATGGGAGTCATCAGAAGATCCGAGGAAGGGAAAAGAGTGGGATAAATATTTATTTCCCCTTTTCCTTCCTGTGGGTTGATTTCATGCACCTACCAAAGGCCACAGCTCCTACAAGACAAACTTTTCATCCATTATCTGTTGGTTTCTAATAACCATTCTTTCTTATCACTTTAATGCCTCTTAAGGCCTTGGGGTATAATACCTCCCTATTTTTACCAGGCCTAATGGGATTACTCTATCTTACATTGATTTCCCCGTACTTGGTCCAAAGGTTTGGAAGTAATCACCATGTGTTAAACTTTCTTCAATTACCATCTCTTTACGCCACCAAAAAAAACCAAAAAAACAAAAAAAAACCTGTCTGATACACAGATGTCAACATCTGCAAATTGTGTCCATAATTAAATTACATGTATCAAATATTTCTTTTCCTTTTATAATATATCATACAAAACAATCTTTTTTCAATATACTATTAAAATGAGTAGAAAGGCATATTACAAAAAAAAAGTAAATAGATTCATGGAAGTGCTAAAAGTTGAAAAGAGTTTATGCCATGGGAAGGTAAGAAATGTTGACTTGAGAAAATAGTAAGGGTGTAGTTGTACGGAAGGATAACCTAGATCAAAGGAATCACATCTTAACATATGCATGGATGAGGGTTGCAGGTGATTGAAACTTTTCTCAGTGATAAAAATAAAAAATAAATAAAATAATAAAATAAAATAATGGTTTTAAATGTGGAGTTTTTAGTTACAGAGATCAGGAAAGAGCTTGAGACAACTGTGATAGAACTTAAGTAAAGGTTCATTTACAAAGCTTCTCAGTCATTCAGTCTCTACCCCCTCCTCAGCATGTGCAGGGCAGCTGAGCATAGATGCTTCTCCAGCTGAAGAGCTCACCTTTAATCTGAGCGGAAGATTTTCCTGAATGTCTTACAGTGGCAGCTGCAGTCGGTGAGAGGAGGAGAAAACAGAAGAAGATGGCTCTGAATCTCCTTAATGGAGCTAGTTATTGAGGAGAGAAAGGAAAAAGCAGCTCTACCTGAAACAAAATTAATCAAAGTACACCACCCTGAACTAAGTCCTCCACCCTATGGTATTTCTAGCCTGCATGCCCTACAGCCTCATAATCTAAAGGGAAGCTTGCCTGACAACTGGACTGGCTCACAATCAGGCTTCTGACCTCACAGGAGGGGGCCTTTAGGGCAACAGACCTACAAAACTGCAAAGCAAACCCTGCTGGCAAAGGGATCAATCAGCATAGAAGCTAATTCACAGATGTAAGTGACACATTGAGCTTCAACAGTTATAAAATGTCAACAGAAATAATGAAAAAATTGGAATAATGTGTTTAATCCATGGTAGTAAACTCAGATTTAAAGCATGTATTGCGTCTCTAAAATAAAAACAGGCTGACATATAAAAGAACAATAAAAGAACATAAAAGAACTATTAGAAATGAAAAGTATGAGTGCCAACATTAATTTTAAAAGAATCAAAAAGAACACTTAATAAACTAGGTGGTCCTTGATTAATAATTTGGATGATAAAGACAAGGAAATATTCCAGAATAGAAAATTTAAAACACTTAGATATTGAAAATATTAGGAAATTAAATGCCAATGATAAGAAAGTACAACATACACCTACTGGAGAACCAGAAGAAAGAAAAGAGACAAATGGTGAGTATAAATAATTACAGAAATAATAGAAAACAAGTCTATAAGAAGAATATTTAAATTGAAGGACATCATGGATTACGAGAAAAAAATGAAAGCCAGAGAGATAATTCTGAAGTTTCAGAATTCCAAACACCAAAAGAAAATAATAAAATATATTGCAAGAGAAAAAAAAAAAAACACAGAGAAAAGAGAATCAGATTGACATCAGAGTTTTCATTAGTACCATTGCATGTCAGGAAAAACAAAAAACAGATTTAATCTAGAATTCTAGATTAAATTTTTAAAAACTTAAAAAGAAAATATTTTAGGCTGCAAAGCTCTAGTGTCCACAAGTATCTTCTGAATATATATACACACACACACACACACACACACACACATATATATACACACACACACACACACACACATTCACATACACATAATCTAGGTAAACAAAAAAGAAGTTGGACAATGAGAAAATGATCCAAGTGATGAGTAATGTGAAAAGAAACCACAAGGTGATTTGAACAGTAGGTAATATAGCACCAAAAATTCTTCAGGAAGAAAATAAGTCTCATTCCCTAAATTGTTTGATTAAGTCACCTCTTAATGATAATTTAAAGATACATATACATAACTTCTTAACAATAAAGGCAAATAAAAGATCCAAGTAAAAAAAAAATCAATTGTTCAAGAATGGCAGAGTCCAAATATAAAGAAACTTTATTCAAATTATTCTGAAAAATAGAGGAGGAAGGAATACTTCCAAATACATTATATGAAGCCAGGATTCTCCTGATACCTAAACCAGAAAAGACACATCAAAAAAAGAAAATTACAGGCCAATATCTCTGGTGAATATTGATGCAAATATCCTCAAGAACATACTAGCAAGGCAAATTCAACAACATACTAAAAAGGTCATTCATCATGACCAAGTGAGATAGATCCCTGGGATGCAAGGATGGTTGAATATACACAAATCAATCTATGTGACACATCACACTGACAGAATGAACGACAAAAGCCATACGATCATTTCAATTGATGCTGAAAAAGCATTTGATAAAATTCTACATATTTTTATGATAAAAACTCTTTAAAAAGTGGGTATAGAAAAAATATGTCTCACATAATAAATGCCATATACAACAGACTGATAACTAGTATCATATAGAATGGGGGGAAAACTGAAAGCCTTTAGCTAAGATCTGGAACAAGACAAGGATGCCTAACATCACTATTGTTATCAACATAGTTCTGCAAGTTGTAGCTAGAGCAGTCAGACAAGAGAAGGAAATAAAAGGCATCCAAACAGAAAACGAAGAAGTCAAATTTTCCCTGTTTGCAGATGATGTGATCTCATATATGAAAACACCTGAAGAATCCACCAAAAACCTATCCCACTGCTAGGTGTGTAGTCAAATAAAGAAAATCAATATATCCAAGAGATATCTGCACTCATGTTTATTACAACATCATTCACAAGAGCCAAGATTTGGAAGCAACCTAAGTGTCCATCAACAGATGAGTGGATAAAGAAAATGTGGTACATATACACAATCAAGTACTATTCAGCCATAAAGAGAATGAGATCCTGTCATTTGCACCAACATAGACAAAACTGAAGGTCATTATGTTTTTTTTTTTTTTTTTTTTTTTTTGAGACGGAGTCTCGCTCTGTCACCCAGGCTGGAGTGCAGTGGCCGGATCTCAGCTCACTGCAAGCTCTGCCTCCCGGGTTTACGCCATTCTCCTGCCTCAGCCTCCTGAGTAGCTGGGACTACAGGCGCCCGCCACCTCGCCCGGCTAGTTTTTTGTATTTTTTAGTAGAGACGGGGTTTCACCGGGTTAGCCAGGATGGTCTCGATCTCCTGACCTCGTGATCCGCCCGACTCGGCCTCCCAAAGTGCTGGGATTACAGGCTTGAGCCACCGCGCCCGGCCTCATTATGTTAAGTGAAATAATCCAGGCACAGAAAAACAAACTTCACCTGTTCTCACTTATTTACTGAAGCTAAAATTTAAACAAGTGAACTCATGGAGATAGAGAGTAGAAGGATGGTTACCAGAGACTGGGAAAGTTAGCAGAAAGGTAGGGAGAAGTGGGGATGGTTAATATGCACACACACACACACAAATAGGAAAAATGAATAAGACCTAGTATTTGCTAGCACAACAGAGTGACTACAGTAAAAAAATAATGTAATTATACATTTTAAAATAACTAAAAGAGCATAATTGGATTGTTTGAAACACAAAAGATGAATGTTTGAAGTGATGGAGACCTAATTTACCCCGATGTAATAATTATGTATTACGTAACTGTATCAAAATATCTCACATATCCCATAAATATATATGCCTATTATGTGCCCACAAAAATTAAAAATTGAAAAAGAAATATGAAGAAATTTTGTTCGGAGCAACTGAATTAAAAAGAAAAAATAATTCATTTGCCATCGAATGAACTTAGCACAAATTGTGAGCCCAAAACAATACTAGAATGTTTTCTACATGTTAAATAATTTAATTCTCATAATAGTCTTGAAGTAAATATTTACGATGTGATAGTAAACATACAGACAATGAAACTGATGCTCTAGACATTTAAATTTCCTGCCCAAGGCCTTCCAGATAATAGTGAAGGGAATGGGGTCCAGTGTCCAAAGACAAAATGGGCTCATTGTTTAATGTTAAAATTCACAACGCTAATTTTTTTCCTACATTTTCAACTTTTCTTTTAGATACAGCAGCTACATGTGCGTATTTGTTACATGGGAGCATTGTGTGATGCTGAAGTTTGGAATATGGAATCCATCACCACGACAGTGAGCATAGTACCCAATAGATAATTTCTTAGCCCACACCCCCTCCCTACACCCTCTAGTAGTCCACAGTGTCTATTGGTCCCATATTTATGTCCATGCTGATACTAAATTTAAATTTAATTTGAATAACCATTTGTCAGGATATTGAAAGCATTCCTTATCAAGGGAAAAGTTGGATTCAAACATTAATTTTTACTCATTTAACTATTCAACAAATATTAATTGTGCTGATGTTACAGGCCAGACAATATATTCATAACACAAAGAAAAATAAAACATCTCAGCCTTCAAGAAGCATATAAATTAGTAGATTATTGATCCAAGATAGATGCACACTTAAAATAAACTTCTTTATCATTAAGCTGTCATCCCTGCTCATTACTGCCTTAGAGATTTTTGACCCTTTGATCATGGTATCCCCACATTAGCCTTCCAGATAATTCCATGAGAATCCCTACAGCCCAGAGATGTTTTACACAAAGGAAAAAATGTTGTTTGAATCCTTCAACATGAATCACTATGGTTGAGATTATTGAAGTTTCCAATGCTTTATAATATCACTTCCAGATCTTTCTTATTCCATATAACACTTGTGAATAGGCACACTGAGAAGAGGCAATGGGCCCACAGGACTGAAGAAAGTCAGAAGAATATGCAGATGGAAACAGAAAGATGTTCTTATAAGTTACATGCTCAGCTATGATCTAATAGAGGAAGAAGAAATTAAAATAATTGTTTGTTGTGATACTTGAAAACTCAGCTGGTAACTCACCATGGGGATTTCACCACATTATCTTTAGGAATACCTGAAGTTACTGGTTCTGTAATAGATTATTGAGGCATTTAAAAATTAAGGGAAATTGTATGACTCAATCTTTTCCAATAATATTAGTTGATGCAAAAAATAACATAGATTTTACTGTGGACACAAAAATTCCCAGAAGTGACATGCTTGTAAATAGTTACACTTTCAGTCAATTAATTTCTTTGAATTGTGGGATTTAAAGGACTCAGTAAGCATGAACAGGAAAAACATGTAAGTCAGTAAAATATTAACCAGTGTTAGACTGGGAATGACAATTTTCAAGAATGTTTTATGCTTCGTTAGTCAGTTAAATCTTCTATCAACATAGGCTTAGTAACCAGTTGAAAACCATGATCACATTCTGGAAATTCAGATTACGAATACTAAAGATATAGTCTCCTTTGTCATAACAGGCAACATGTATTCCTTAAAAAGAGTAAATATAACATAGAAAAATACAAGTCCACATAAATAATAGAGAATTTGTTTAATTTTCTAAAGAAACTATTTCTTAATTTAGTTGGTTGTTATTTTTTTGTTTACTGTAAAGTTTATTCTTTCATGGTTTAGCTGCTTTATATAAATGACTAGAATAAAAATGGAATGATCAGTCTTTTGAAAATTAGTGTGTCATCATGTATGTATTTGTCCTCTAACTTATAAAGAATTTTCTGTGAAAAGACAAGGTATTTGTGTACCTAAAGCATGTGATAATCTTGGCTCACTAAGTTGCCATTACAAAGAGCAATTTAATATTTCCTAAACCAAATATTTCTTATGCATCTTCTCATTGAAATCTATAAGCTAGGTATTATATTATTCTTATATTCTCACATTAGCAAATAAGAATCTGAGGGTTAAAAGACCCTTGTCAAGGCCACACAACTAGCGAAAGACGAACCAGCACTCCATCTTAGGCAGTCAGAATTCAGAATTGAAGCTTTAAAACACCATGTATTATTGAGATATGTTCTCAAGCCACACACACACAGTGGTAACTGTGATGTAGCAAAACCATCTGCATAGCAGTATGTTCTACTAAAAAAAATTAAATGCACCTACATGCATACATACATACATACACATGTAGAAAAAAAGATTAAGACCAAAATAGTAATCACTATTATAACTGTATAGTGGGATTATAGGGAACCTCTTTTTTTTTTATGCTTTTCTATAGGTTTTCAGCTTTCTGCAAAAAATACTTATTTTATTAACTAGCTCAGATTAATTGAAATCCTTATCAATTTTTTCTTATAATGCTAATAAACTTTGGATATAATCTTATGACCTCAATATATGATTATAATAATACATGAAAAGGTTTTATCTTTGATCTAGTTACTCTAAGTTTGATAATTTTGTTTTGAAGTTATGAGGGTTAAGAAATATTCTGATCTGAAAACATTGCCGCCACCTATAACTTGAGTACTAATTCTAGAGAATAAATATTATTCACCTACAGCTTTTGCTAATATTTGATTTGATTTCAAACAGGCATTCTTGAAGTATATTCTGTCTTCTTGAGATTTAAATAAGATATTTAGCCACCAGTTCACAGGATAAACACAAGAAATATCAGCTAACTATAGCTCATATACATCTGAAAAGGAATATCAAAACTATCCAGTATTTATTTTTGAAAAATTACATTTTTATTTTCCCTTCACATTTTTTCAGTTGAATAGGAATTCTCTTAATGGAATTCTGTTTAACCATTTGCCCACTCCTCTCAATTCCCCCATCACACTTCCTCTGCTGGTTTGCTTGCAGACTGCTCCCCTCCTCATTTGAGTCGTAGCTCCCAAGTCAATTATTTTCCCTACATTTGATATTCTCTTCAAAGCTGTTATCATAATCATATACATTAGTTTACACATGAACAGATTAAATATAATTATGAAAATTTTTCATTTCAATGGAAAAAAGATTAAATACTTTGGGAAAACAAAATAAAAATGAATTTCTAAAAGAATTGATTTTAATTTTAGATGTGGAAAGAAGACAAGTGCAAAAGTTAGAGGAAAAACCTAGAAAAATTCTGTGCTTAAATTGCGTGTTAATATTCCTGAATTCTTATTCTACTTTTAAAAAATGTCAATCAATGTCTTCAATGGACATAAATATTACTACAGTGAAGATAACATATTTTAAATATACATTAAATATGTGACCTAAAATAACCAGAATTGTATTCAAATACTTGGTATTCTACATGTGGAATCAGCTCCCTTAAACTTATTTTTTTATACTTGGTATTCTATATGTTTGTAATCAGCTTCCTATTTTTTTCTGGAAGTGTGCTTATTTTAAAGCACTAATTTTTGTTCATATCACAAACATAAATTTTAGTTTCATAGGAAATGTATGTAATTGTAGTGAAATGGATATGAAATTAATATGATGTGACGAAATTCAACTCAATTAAAAAAACAAATTTAAATATACCAAACATGACTGAATTATTTACACAATGCTAATTATATCTATTTCACAAATTTGATTTTACATTTTACTTCCAAATCCATCATAAGTTTTACAACTTAATAAATACTAAAAAGAATTCCTACCCAGGTAATTTTGGGAAATCACAAAATATCATGAAAGGAGTCTTGTAAATTTATTTATACATCAAAAAGCATTTCAAAATGTATTAAATTTAAATGTAAACACTTGACCATTTGGATTTAAAAGAGATATCTAATCCACATGAGTTCAACATGTCAGTGACAGTTTTAAGGAAAATTAACTCGAATTCAGTATGATTTTCAACAGTTTAAGAACAGTTGAAACTTTCAAAAAACATTTAAATACATCCATTATCAAAATAATTGACTTGCCACCATTCATGGCATTTTAACACCTTAACTGTTTGATAAAGATTGCCATGCACTATGATTGGTGGTCACATCAAATTCTAAACACTCAATTCAGAAAGAATCTCTGGGTTTTGTTTTTGAGAATACCTCTAAAACAAAACAGTTACCACACATATTCATGATTCTCAGAAAGTTATTTGTTCTGTATGATTTAATTTTTATACTTCTTTAAGTGGTATTTCCCAAAGTGAAAATCACTCCACAGTACGTGTTATCTAGATCAACATTAAGAAAAAATGAATATACCTCCTTTTGTTCATATCCCCGATCCACTCTCCCTGAAAATAAACTTAGAGTAAGTAGATATATTCAGTGCTATTGGGGAAAATATTGTAGGCAGGTTAGTTACACGTAAGAACTACTGTTATGAATAGTGAGATGGACATAATGCCTTTCCTGCTTTATTTCAAATGCATATTGGAAGATTAGAATAAGAAAAAAATAGATAAAAGACTGTTGAAAAAAATACGAAGTCTACATATAGTTAAGAAAGATCAAAACAAAAGAGGATGTCCGAAGAGATGCTGGAAGAAAGTGCTAAACAGGAAAGGGCTGTGGCCCATATGGTACGCTACATTCGCACCCACATAGAGTATGTGTGCTCTGAGATGCCAAAGAGTACATTAAGATATCTTGGCTCTAATTGGGGCCTCTGTAAATGTCAGTACATTTATCATGTTGTTTAGGCACCACACTGTTTAAAACCACAGCAAAGGATTTATCTCCTTTTGGGTTGGTGTTTGGGGTCAAAAGCTACTAAAAATTGTTTCAAGTTTCAGGTTACTCTTTATTTTACTCAGTCTTAATCAACATATAAGACTCTCTGGTCCTTTCACAAAAGAATAATTTAAAGTACATTAATTAATGATTTATTAAATGTAAAGTCACTAAGTTTATTGATAATCCTATCATTAAAGAATAATGTGGGTAATGCATATAATGCAATTGAGCTTCAAGAAAGAACAAAAAATGAACTACCTTTTAAAGAAAATCCGACAGTTTATTAGAAGCATGACAAAATAAACAAGTAAAGGTATGGTGATAAGAACCAAATGGAAAAAAGAAGTATATGTGCATTTGCCAATTTTATAGGAAAGTCACCAACTGTAGATGCAACGAGGAATCTGAATGCAAGGCTTCCACACTACTTATTCCAGTTGCAGTACATTATGGCTGTGGTTATTAGACAACTCTTCATATTGGTAAAATTGAAGTTTCCACTGGGCATTTATGTCACTGCTGAAGTCACAAAAATTAAAAACAATCAAAATCAGTTATCATTATATATCAAGACAATTCCTATTTAATGAATGAAATGTAATTTTCATCTACTTTCTAGGTTCCAGGCTGGTCTACAAGGTCAACTATAAGGAAGGTGTGTGATTTCATCTGAATACAAAAATTAAAGTAATAACATGAGGAAAATCTCTCTTGGCTATCCGTGGTTACATTTTCTCTTCTAAAAATAAAGCTGATGTTAACTGACTTGTCAATTACCCTGAACATTTCTGAGTAAAATTTCAAGCAAATTAAAATCTATCTCATAGTTTATTCTACATTCAGTAAAGCAGATACCACAAGTTACTAAAGTAAAGAAAAGTAATCAAGAAACTTGTAATTTATTTGTGTGGCAAGACCTTACATGTACAACCATCTGATCAAAATCATCTAAGATACATGATTATAAAATAAAATTCCGATAGTGAAAATAACCATAGTGAAACGTGGAAGTATTATGACATCATCCATTTTCATGCAGATGGGAAGCTAAATCATAGGGTAATGAGCAAATTAAAATTAGAAATAAAGAGGAAAGAAGGCAATGTGTTTAGTTATGAGGAGATATGTGTGAACATCACCACACTGTCAGTTTATGGTGACATGAACACATCTCAATTCTAAATTTGTTTTTTTTTTTCTTTTTTTCATAAGAAACTCCATAGACTGTTTTTACAAGAGTTGGCAAAAGTAGACACTCAATAAATATTTGTTCAATGAAATGAATTTTTACTAGCAAACAATATATACTCATTGGGGAATGTTGTATGCAGACTTTCACCATAGCAAATGATACATACTGAGCTAAGTAAGCCTTTTCTGGAAAACTAAGCTTTGTCTCAATTAATTTGCCATAGTCCTGGCCCAACCATACATCGAAGCCTCTCACATGTGGCATTTTTCTTCCTTTTCCAGAGGGACATTCTGATCAATATTGTTGAAAATAGCTTATTTCATTGTGTATTTCAGTTCCAGAGTTGCCAGATTTAAAAAAAAAAAAATCTAGTTAAATTTGTATATGAGTTAAACAATAATACTTTTTCAGTATGTCTCATGCGATACTCAGGATACCAGTCAGTACTTGGAACTTTTTACTGAAAAATTAGTCATTACTAATCTTAAATCCCAATTTAACTAGCATTAAGTCTGGTAATCTTATTCAAGTCAGTATTCAGACTGTGCCCATAAACTTCCTTGAAACTGACAACATCATGAAACATTTACTGGCTCTGTATTCTGGGGAAGAAAGTCTAGTTAGTGGAGTATTGTGACTGGTTCCACTCTTCTCATGCGTTGTAAACATGTTTAAAATGCATTCCTTTTTTTAATAATATTAATGTAAAGCTAAAGATGTTTAGAAAAAAAAACAATGGGTTTCATAGTGTCTTTTTCTGTCAAATCATCTCAGTGTGTCTTATAAGTGGCAAATGGATGACCTCTCAAATGTCTTAGGGAGACATAAACCATGTTTTTCATCTGAAGATCAGACTGAGAAAAAGGGGGAAAAAACGTGTTAACTCCATGTGTGAAAAAGAAGAGAGATGGGAGTGGAACTTAATTATATAAACTTGTCATTGAATTAATTCAACATACACAGTACATAGTGATATTTTGCACAACTTCAGAACATTCTTGAGTGTAACTAATTGAGACATGACTCATTGATGAGCAGTCATTCCAGTCATTCCGGCCACTGCATGAGATATCGTTGAAAGCAAGTGTACAGCCAGAAAATGATTATTCACACACTATCAATGGAGTTGTAGCTCACTTAGCAATTAAGAGTCATTTTTACTTCTGAACCTACAAGCGTTTCTAATGCATCTTTGAAAGTTTTATGTAAAACTTCACATAGAAATACATGAGGAGGGTGTATTTTTCTATTTCAAATTTTATTTTTGTAGCGTACACTGTTCTCAATCTATTACCTCTACATTAAAAACATAATTCAAATGCTTGAAACAATACTCTGCACTTATGATGCATACTTTTTTTTAACATATAATGGCTCCTTATTATGATTTTGACTTTGCCCATAATGGACTGAACTTCTTATTTTCCCAGAGGAGAAGACAGCAAGGAAAAGAATTTTTTTAAAAATTAAAACTTTAAATTATCCGCTTTGCTTTGCATGTTTGTTCCACCCTTATTATGGATATGGGACAGAATTATCACTTTCTGGAATGTTTTCATTTAGTGGAGTATTGTGCTGTGGACACCCTGACATATTTTAGGGTGTATTTTGAGCCTCTTTTGTCTCCTCCCTTCAGCACGCTATGCAGATGTGCCACTGGTGGCATTTCATGACTAATTTTCAAGTCTACATTTGGTCTTACACTGTGAAAAAAAAAATATGACATTGTTTTATTAGCTTTGATTTTTAAATGGCAATAATGAGGTTAAAATTTCATCTGTTCATTTAAGGTATATGTCATCCAGAGCATATAGTGACTTAGTGTTAACCAAAATGCATGTTAAAGTGCTTTAGAAATCATGCAATTCAGATAAATGCTAAATCCTACCTTCAATGGGGCTAAACTCATAGCCCCATAACAGCTACTTATATAGCACTTACATTGTATTAGTTGTAATTTACAAGTAATCTAGAGATGATTTAAAGCATATGAGAAAATATGCATAGGTTATATGTGAATACTATGCCTATTTATTTATTTATTTACTTTTCGAGACACAGTCTTGCTCTGTTGCCCAGGCTGGAGTGCAGTGGCATGATAGTTGGGATTACAGGCATGCGCCACCACGCCCATACTATTCTGTTTGGATCTTACACATCATACCTATAAAAAGTTGATCACTAAAATGCCTGTGTGTGTATATATATATATAGTTATATGTATATAGTAGTTGTTTCATTCTGCAAGAATATTAGACAACACAATATGTATGTGTCAAGGTGAGACAAATAGAGGCAAGGTATCAGGGCTGCTTAACACCTAACACAACACTTAGAGTGCTTCTTTAATGTAAGATATAAGCATACCTTTCACATAATATGGTAACAGCAGAATTAGCTTAGTAGTAATCACCATTCCTGGAAAGATAACTCAGAACAAATAAGTGAAAAATTCATCATCTTTTATGAGAGAGGACATCATTTTAGAGCTAGGATAAGTATGGATATTGACTAGAGAAAAGATAAAAATCATGTAGTAACAATGTGCAGAACCTATTCATATCAGGAAGAGAGTGGATATTTTTGTGAGCCTAAGCATATTTTTGGACCCAGAAGCAGAATTCAACTACATAAAAACCATTGTCACGGCTGGTTCCATATAACAAGTGTAATATGTCCTGGAAAGTAGCCTATGGCAACAGTGGTTGCCTGATCCAGTTACTGTGAACTTTATTCAATGAAAAGTTCTGCCTAACAAATGCATTCACCAGTCCTGCTATGGAGGAACAGGTCTCTAAAACAAAGACGTTGTTTAATATTATCATTCTTGGATTGGTGTATCTGAATATAATATAATCTATTCTTACATAGGCTTTTAAAAAATATTGAGTTGAGATTTGGGGAGTTGAGTTTTGAAGAGAATGAAGGTCCAAGGTGCTCATAACAGTGGAAATAACTTCCTTTAGGGACTAAAAGGCTAATGTTTGTAACAAAAAAGATATTTGGTGGTAAAACTAGAATAAAAAAATATAATATAATACAATGTAATATAATATAGAACTGAAACTGCACACTTTAGCAATCCTGAACAAATTTTTAAAACAATGTGGGTCTATATGAAATGTTCAACACTAGATCCTTATTAAAATTATATTTATATGTGAGGAAGTAATTTTGATGCTTTCATCAAATTTGAAGCTGCCCATATACACAAAGCTCTTATTAGCAGTGCAAAGAGTACGAAGATATATAAAGAAGCATGCACTTTCAGTAACACAGGATAGAAACCGAGAAGCTCTGTTAATAATGAGTATGAGGAAGAAAGTTAATCCAAATTTCAGAGGCTTTGGAACTGCATAGGAATGAGCTTTTCAGGTTATTAGTTTCATTGCTCATTAACTAGACAGACTTGAGAGCTTAATAATTAACCAGAGAGTCTATTTATAGCATTTTTAAAACATGGTCTTTCCTAGGAGTTCTGGGCTGTTTATCATATTGCTCCGAGTTGACAAGGTCATGCAGAATTTTAGTGTGAAGAGAGACTATAACCTCAAGGTCCAAATTCCCTAGGTTGTGTTGGAGGTAAACTGGCATGAGAAAGTGATAACAGAGCAGGCTGGGCTTTTTATCTTCCCCAGATCCTCTGGAACATCTCTTTGAAGGCTTTTTTTACCTAGGTGCAATTTTGTCCCCCTTCCATTAAAGATTACTCAGTTATCTCAACAGCTTCTATTAGGGTTAAGTGAATTTACCTCAGCCTTCTAAAAGGAAACCAGACTCCTACAAGTTGCTAATATACACTTGCTAACCCATGACCAGGTCACAAATAAACTTGCTTATAAAATTTATGTGGATTCTTTGCTTCACATGTCGCTCCTCTACTCCACTTTAAGCCTTCTTCTACTAACGTGTTTTCTTTTTTTAATAATGAACATCTGTGACAGCATCTTTGCCAAAATAAATAAAATTAAGAAGATGATTCTGTGGGGTTATGCTAAACAATTTTTTAAACAGGTTCAGATTTCTTCTGAACAGAGTACAAAATAAATGTCTCCATATGCTGGTTCCTATTTATTATTGTGTGTGAGAGAGAAAGGCAAAGCTAAGAGAGAGAGTTAGAAAGACAGACCATAATTATAGTCATTAAAAGTTACTTAGCACAGTTTTATAAGTGACTTTTTAATTAAGAAATGTTTTCAATACAAAGAAGGGGTCCTGCTTTCTCATTCAATAAGTTTTGATGTATATTTTCCAAAACGTTTTATTTCTGTCATTAAGAGGAAAGCCAGTCCATGTTGGTGTTGGACTTGCCGGAAGTGTTGTGGCCATCAATGTTACCAGTTTTGCTCCTGGCTAAAGTAAAATCCCGTTCTTCCTCTGCTGTGCTTCTTTTCTGGCCTTACATGCACAAAACAAACTGTACAAACATGTCAGGAAAGGACAATAAAAGGCTAACTCTTTCCATTGCATCACAGATTTGAAACAGTCAAGACAAATGATTAATCCACGATGCTTCAAAACTATTTTTTCTGATAATAATATTTACACCAGGCTTCTTTGCTTCCTTTTATTTTTTTCAAGAGGTATCTTTTCTTTCTTTCTTTACCTTCAAATTATCTACTTCCTTTGGTTTTAGATTTGTTTGTCATTAGCAGGACAAAGTTACAGTTTTATTCTATTTGCTAGCCTAGTCTACAAATCGTTGTCTTTAACAGGAGTTTTTATTATGTTTTCCTTTAATGTTATACTCTTCTACTCAGGCTTGGGTCCCTGATCCTAATTGGTGACTTCTCTGTCTCCAGCTGGTTCTGTTTATCTTTCTCTCCTTTTTCCTTTCCTTTGGGTAATTTTTATTTTTTTATCCTCTTCTACTGGATCTCTTTCCTGCTCCTTATTTCTGTATTACTGTTGTCATAAATTTTAATTCAATCTTTTAAACTATATGACATTTCATTACCGTTTTATAAATGAATATCTGTTTTGATTAGTGATTCTCAAATTTAGATAAGGAATTCTCAAAACTGATCCCAAGGAACATTTGGCAAAGCATAGTGACATTATTGGTTGCCACAATTGGGAGCTAAGAGTAAGAGGTGACACTGGAATCTAGTGGGAGAGGAAAAGGATACTGCTAAATGTCTTGCAATAAACAGGACAGCTCCTGTATTAGTCTATTTTCACACTTCTAAAAAGAACTGCTGGAGACTGGGAAATTTATAAAGAAAAGAGGTTTAATTGACTCACAGTTTCTCATGCATGGGGATGCCTCAGGAAACTAACAATCATGGTGGAAGAGGAAGCAGGCACATCTTACACAGCAGCAGGACAGGAACAGAGTGATCAGGGGAAATTACCATTTATAAAACCATCAGCTCTCATGAAAACTCACTATCATAAGAACAGCAAGGGGGAAACTGTCATCACAACCCAATCACCTCCCACCAGGTCTCTCGTTAGATACATGGGGATTACAGTTAGAGATGAGATTTGCATGGGGACACAGAGCCAAACCATATCACCTCCCTACAGCAGAGAGTTCCTGGCTCAAAATGTCAGTCATACTGATCTTGAGAAACTCTGGTTTCAATTTAGCCGTATTTGCCACTTTCTTTGCATTTCACTTTTCTTGCTTCCCATACTTTACGTCTGAGCTCACTGTCCCTCTACCGGAATCAAGGGTATATGCTTAACAAACTCAGTTTTTGCTGTTGTCTTCTCTCTCTCTCTCTCTCTCTCTCTCTCTCTCTCTCTTTCCTTTTAACTTTATCTTTATCCTTGGAATTTATTTTGCAAAGTGTGAAATTATAGAATGGAAGTTTTCTTTGGGTTACATGTCAACTATGGACAAATAAGCTGGCAACTTAGTACTCACTCATTTGAAAGAAACCTTTCCTTTTATCTCTGACTGTGATGCAGCTCTTCCTTCAGGTATTTGATGTACTGATGTGCACTATGATGTATCACAGTGTAGATTTCTTATTATTTTTCCTGGTTGGAGTTCACTGAGCTTTTTGAATTTGTGAACAAGTATATTTAATCACATCTGGAAAATTATTAACTATTACTTCTTCACATTTTGCCACTGTTTCTCCTCTCTCTACTCTTCTTAAAGACCAATTAAACATGTTGAAGCACATTCACAAACTCCATGTCTCATAACCTCTTTTTCATATTTTCCATCTTTTTTGGTTCCTTGCACACCATTCGGGATATAGCTCTTAGATTATCAACTATCTCTTTAATTGTGCTATTCTGATGTTCAACCAAACAAACCACTAAGATTTTTGCTGTTAGTTATTTGATTTTTTATTTCCAGAAATTCAATTTTTTTTTTTTTTTTTTTTTTTAAGATGGAGTCTTGCTGTATCACCCAGGCTAGGCTGGAGCACAGTGGCGCAATCTCGGCTCACTGCAACCTCCGCCTGCTGGGTTCAAGCAATTCTCCTGCCTCAGCCTCCCAAGTAGCTGGGACTACAGGTGAATGCCAGCTAATTTTTTGTATTTTTACTAGAGACGGGGTTTTACCATGCTAGCCAGGCTGGTCTCAAACTCCTGACCTCGTGATTCATCTGCCTCGGCCTCCCAAAGTGCTGGGATTACAGTGGTGAACCACTGTGCCCAGCCCCCAATTTGATTTTTTCCCTAAATCTACTATGCTTCCTTTCATATTTCCTGTTTCTTCCAGATTTTAAAGCTAGTGTTTTATTTCTTTAAAAGAGTAAGAATAGTGAATTTTTATTACCTGTAATCACTACATTTGAAATATATGCAGACCTGTTTCTTCTGTTTCTTTTTTTTTCCTGCTGTTTCTGGCTCATGATATTTTGTTTTATTGTGTACTCAGTTGTCTTAGAAGGATACGCCCATTTTACAAAAAGAATATTTATGGGACTCTTTAAGGACTAGATGAGGTTCCCCTCCTCAAGATGATTTGGCTTTGCTTCTGGGTACACTAACAGTCTGAGAATTCTTTAATTCAAGTTCCTAGTTTGAGGATACTGAAAGCACTCATCTCAGGATGAGAATGCAAAACTTCAGGGACTGTTTTTTACCTTTGTCTCCTAAGCTCATATATGCCCTAAGCATGTAACTCTAATGACCCAGCTTAATGACGGGAGGGTCTTTACTACATTTTCCACCTTGTGGGTTTAAGACCTTGATTCTTCAAGGCCACAAATATGAAGCTCAAATCTACTTAGATCGTTCAATGTCTTTGGGACAAAAGTGGGTTTATCTCTATGTGCCTGCTCACATATCTGGATACCTGCTTCCCCTACAATTTTGTCCCAGTTGCTCTTCACTGGCTAATCTATTCTTCAATACTTTTAGAGACATTAAAAAAAATTACATGTTCTGTACTATGACTTTTACAAAAGGATGTGCTCAAATAACTAACCAATATTAAAGTAACTTGTTAAAACATGGTATCTTATATGCAATGCTCAGTGAATATCTATAGCTTGTCAGTGATTAAAATTTCTAATATTCTTGACATAAAATCATTGTATGACGCACTAAGTTGTTAGGAGTCTAATGGATAACATTTATTACGACTTAGAGTTATTATGAAGGTTAAATAAAAATTAAATCAATTGCTATCCACATGAATATATTACGCTTATGTTGGCAAAGCTAAAAAGCTGTTATCTCACCTAATGAAAATATTAACAATTTCAGTTTTTTTATGTAATAATAATACACATCATAGAGTTGAGGTTTGTCATACTCCAGGCACCTGTATTGTCTCATTTAATCATCAAATCTATCTCTAAGAAACAGATCATTTTACAGAATAAAAACAATGGAAGCACAAGGAAGTTAAAGTACCTAAAGTCACATAGCTGGTAAGTGACAAAGACAGAATTAGGCCTCAGGATTATAACTCTTGAACCCATGTTCTTAACTATATGAAATGACTTTATTTCCATATGTTGGCTTCTACAGAATCAATTTTGTTTATAGGAAGCTGGTAAACAATGAAGCCAATGATTATAACTATTAACATTCCTAAAATCCCTAATAAATATAAATCCATATATTCACTTTGTCCTGGAGAAGTTATTTGCAAAAGAAATGGATCATTCTCTTAAAAAAAAATAAATTTTCATTCCCAAGAGACCTTATTTAATTTTATATCTCTGATCACCAAAATATACAGTAAGATCATTAGAGTCTAATAAAATTAAATCTTATCATTTCAATAGTCTACTGATGATCTAGATTTCTGTTTTATTATTGATCAGCAGAGCTTTCTTAAGATTATGATTTATGGGAGAACATTCAAAACTTCAAAGGAATCTTTGCAAAGGAACTAATCAAGCAGAATTGAACCTCACCACATAAAGAGAAAACTTTCTGAGTCATCAGTTCAATAAAATTACAGTTACATAAGAGAAGCCTGAGTGAATTGTTACTAATTGTAGCCAAAAAACAAAAAGTTACACATCATGGAAAAGAAGAGTGAGCTGCAACGATGGTTTCATTTTTATTTATAAACATAGCAATCCCTAAAGGGTTCAAGTTGATTAGAAATTATGTGCATGTGTAATAAAAAGTGGATTTTTCCCCAAGAATTTGGCATCTAACAAAAATTTTCAGTGCTTTAAAGAATAAGAAAAGGGTAAAGGAAATAGAAAGTTCAATCAAATGTTCCCAACCTTTCTCAAATCCTCAAATACCAAGGTACTTGAATTAGTTCCTGTCATTTGGCTGATGAGTGAATTGGGATTGTTTTGAAATCAATTGTTGTCAACAGACTCATTAATTTCCCAAGAACTGGTCAATAGTTTACTTATTTTTTGAAACGCATTATTAAAGTTGACTAAAAGAAATTGGATTTGAGTCATGCTGATTTAAATAGCTGCTATTTTTTTCTATGAAACTTTATAGTATTAAGTAATCTAGAAGCATAGTCACTCTTTTCCCAGTTGAAATAAAACTAAATATATATTATAAACTTTTTCCTACAGTTTATCATATAGGATAGCCATATCATAATATCTGATGGATATATTTGTTTTGCCTTTAGTCATTAAACTTTTTCATTTGACTCCATCAACTTCCAGATGGTATATTTATTTAAAAATCAAAATAAACCCTGAAGTATGACGAGGAACACAAAATCCAGTTTTTTTAAAAACTCCAACTTAGAGAGTCAGGTTTCATTTTAGAAAACATAATGCCCCAAACTATTGCTTTTTCAGAGAAATAAGAATCCACTAAGCTGATACATTTACTTTGAAAACCCAACAACCTCAGTCAATAATTTAAATAATTTCAAAAGATGATTTAATTATATCAGCAGCTTTGGGAATGTTAAGAACATCTACATTTGTTGCTGTTATTTATTATTGTTTTGGTTTTGTTGTGTTAAAGCAAACTAATATGCCCTGAGGAGGAGTCCGTACTTCTATATTTGAATTCTTGTGGACAAACTGTAACCTAGCTTAATAGGCAGAAAAGATTGAAAACCTAACTTAGGCGGTTGTGCCTATAACAACAGCTGCATCTTAGCCCATCCCAGCAGCCATACTTCAACCACTCATAGACTGCTGAGTGTTCAAACTGTGTTCAAATAAGGCAAACGCCAACCTGTAACCAATCCCACTGTTTCTGTACCTTACTGTGGATTTCTGTGCATCACTTCCCTTTTCTTGTCTACAAATTTGCTCCGATCACGAGTCATCCCTGGAGTCTCTCTGAATCTGCTGTGATTCTGGGGGTTGCACCATTCACGAATCATTCATTGCTCAATTAAACTCCTTTACATGTAATTCAGCTGAAGGTTTTTGTTTAACAGTTGTTCCATGTTTTTTTAATAAAGAAGTGACCAGATGATTAGATTCATTTCCAGCAGAGATCTCCTTTTCTGTGTGTGGCAATTGGAAGATGGATAACTAGTGAGTTCCTGTGAGAACTGTCAAAATGGCATTGCTATAGTTTTATGACAGCCAAAAGATGACATTTAAGATCACATTAAATTCAAGAAGAATTCTGTATGAGTCCAAGTTTTGATTTCTTGCAAGTAACTAAATAAGGTGTATTTTTTTATTTTTGACTTTAGTCATGTCTCTGGTAGAAAAACAGTGGTATAGCCACGAATCTCCAATTCAACACCCATCATTGCTGAAGCTTTCCAAGAGAGATGTAGAAGGACATTCAGACAAATTCACGTGGCTCATACCAATATGGTTTGGTCCTAAAACCCCTTGAAAATGGTGAGTCGTGCCACCAATGACTTCCAAGAATCTTATTTTGCTCCTCTGGATTCATTGTTATCCTATAAACATCTTTGGTGTTTAGACGTATGTAAATATGAGGCCACAACCTCATATTTACATACATATAATATATGGAGACTCCAAAACATGAACTCCAGGAAAATCACCCGTAGAAACTTGGAAAGAAATTCTTCACTTCAGCTACAGCAGCCAGTCTAAGCTATCCCTCACTAACTTTTTGTTTGTTTGTTTGAGACAGCGAGAGAGTCTCGCTCTGTTGCCCAGGCTGGAGTGCGGTGGCGTGATCTCGGCTCACTGTAAGCTCCGCCTCCTGGGGTCGTAATTCTCCTGCCTCAGCCTCCTAAGTAGCTGGAATTACAGGCATGTGCCACCATGCCTGGCTAATTTTTTGTATTTTTAGCAGAGACAGGTTTTCTCCACGTTGGTCAGGCTGGTCTCGAACTCCCAACCTCAGGTGGTCTGCCTGCCTCGGCCTCCCAAAGTGCTGGGATTACAGGCATGAGCCACTGCACCTGACCTGAAGACTGATTTATTTTAAGAAATTGGCTCATGTGATTGTAGGGGCTGGCAAGCCTGTCATCTGTAGAGCAGGTCAGAAAGCTAAAACTTCAGGTAAGAGTTGATGTGGCAACCTTGAGTGTAAATTCCAAAGGGCAGCAGACTAAAACACAAGGAGAGTTTGTATTATATCATTCCGAAGAATTCCTTATTCAGGAATCCTGTTTTTGCTCTTAGGGCCTTCATATAATTATAGGAGACCCACCCACATTATGTAGGGGAATCTGCTTTACTCAAAGTCTACTAATTTAAATGTTAATCATATCTAAAAAATATCCTCACAGCAATAACTAGACTGGTGCTTAACCAAACAACTGGGCAACATAACCTGGCCAGGTTGACACTTAAAATTAACCATGACAATGTGTTTTTGAAAAAGTGTCATAAGCACTCAGTAAATGCTTTCTAATAAATATTTAAAATATATAATTCTAACATTACTCTTTAATTTATTTAGCAAATAAATAAAATCCAGATACAATGCACTAGCTTTTTTCCTATAAAAATAAAATAAAATGAAAACTTAGGTTACAACTATTTAAAAACAGTTTATGTAACTAAGCCATTAAAACAATAGTTCTACAGACAGGCGTGGTGGCAGGTGCCTTTAATCCCAGGTACTTGGGAGGCTGAGGCAGGAGAATCACTTGAACCAGGAGGGAGAGGTTGCAGTGAGCAGAGATTGTGCCACTGCGCTCCAGCCTGGATGACAAAGCAAGATTCTATCTCAGAAAACAAACAAACAAACAAACAGAAATAGTTACAGGCTAATACTTGAAGTGTTTGTTATGCAGCAATAAAATGTTCCCTTGAAGCTTGGAAGAAACTTACACAGTTCCTTTTCAGTTAAAAAAAAAAAAAAAAGCAAACAAAAACTGCTTTGGGAGGCCTAGAGGGGAGGATCACGTAGGGCCAGGAGTTCAGAACCAATCTGGGCAACATAGAAAGATCGCATCTCTACCAAAAAAAAAAAAAAATTTCTTTAGCTGGATTTGGCAGTGATTTCCTGTAGTCCTAGATACTCAGGAGGCTAAGAAAGCAAGACTGAGCTCAGTTGTTCAGGTCACAGTGAGCTATAGTAGTGCTGCTGCACTCCAGTCTTTGTGCCAGAGCAAGACCCTGTCTCTAAAATATAATAACGATGAGAACACTTGGACACAGGATGGGGAACATCTCACACCGGGGTCTGTCGTGGGGTGGAGAGAGTGGGGAGGGATAGCATTAGGAGATATACCTAATGTAAATGACGAGTTAATGGGTACAGCACACCAACATGGCACATGTATACACATGTAACAAACCTGCAGTTGTGCACATGTACCCTAGAACTTAAAGTATAATAATAAAAATATATATATAATAAAATCAATATATATAAATAAAACTTATATAATAAAAACAGAAATATTGCATGTAAGTCAGGGAAGGGAAAAAATAAAAAATAGAAAACTACCTCACAATTCACACATCTTTAACATAGTATGAGGCTTTTAGAAACAGAAAAAAAAATGTTTTATGCCAATTTCAAATGTGTGATTTATAATTTTCAAAAGATATATTCATTCTTAGTAGTACAGCAACACTACTGATGAGTTTACAACTGACCAGAGATAGTCTTGCTGTAATTACAGGTTGAGTATATTTTTGTAGACATTAAGAGGTTTTGGAGATAAATAAATTATTATATGGACATTATAACTTTTACTAGTATAGCTATTTTGAATTGAAAAATGCTGATGACTTTCAAAAAATCAACTGTTGTTTAAATTAGATAAATCCACATTAAAGAGGCTTAAGTTTATTTAACACACAAATCAAAATAGTCCATCTGAACAACAAATTTCACTGATCCAAAAAAGTAGATATTTAATCCCCAACATTCTTGTTCTTTGCCCAGTTAAAATTCCACAATATTTACTGTCTGATACGAGGGAACTAAGTCATTTTTCTATGCTATATGAATAATAGTTTGTTTTTGCAAATAGAATGATGTGAAAAATGTATCCATCAAGGTACAAAACCTATTTGCAAAAATCACCTAGTAATCCATGACTTGAGTCCTTTGCATAAGATATATCCAGGTTCAAATTCACATTTTTCCACATATTAGCTGTGTGATCCTAGACAACCTTAACTTTCTCATTCCTTAGCTTAATTGTTGGCAATAGTGATATTTATTCTTTATTTGATACTCACTCCAGTTTAAATTGGATGTTAAAAAAATACTCAAAGATTAGAAAATATAATAAAGTAACATGCCCTGGACTGTTCTTTAGCAAGTATTGCTGCTTGAAAGTAAAATGCACCAATTTTAAATGCATAGTTCAAAGTCTTAACTAATGTATACAGTCAGGCAGCTACACCACAACATGACACAGCATATCCTTATCACTCCAAAAAGTTCTTACATGGCCCTTTGCAATCCCTCCTCTCTCATGCTTTGCTCCCTGAAAAGCACTGCTCTGTATTTTAAAGTTCTGGTTTTTCCCTTTCTAGAATTACAAAAAAAATGAAATCATTCAGTGTGTAGTCTTTTATGCTGCCTCCTTTAATTTAGTATAATTCTTTATAAACTCATTTATGTTGTTGCATATATTAATATTTTATTTCTTTATGTGGCATATATGCAAAAATTGTACGGGGCCAATTGTATATTCCTGCATTTGTTTGTTTGTTTTGGTTTTTGGGTTTGTTCTGTTTTGTTTTTGAGACAGAGTCTTGCTGTGTCCCCAAGCTGGAGTGTAGTGGCACGATCTCGGCTGATTGCAACCTCTGCCTCCCGGGTTCAAGTAATTCTCCTGCCTCAGGCTCCAAATAGGTGAAACTACAGGCCCACCTCGTCCACTAATTTTTGTGGGGTTTTTGTTTGTTTGTTTGTTTGTTTATTTGTTTTTGCAATAAAGACAGGGTTTCACCATGTTGGCTAATCTGGTCCTGAACTCCTGATCCTAGGTGATTCACCTGCCTCGGCCTCCCAAAGTGCTGGGATTACAATCGTGGGCCACTGTGCCCGGCCGGGTATTACTGTATTTTTTATAACATCCATATATATGAATAGACAAAGATTTCTACATATGACATACATACATTTTTTAAAAGATTCAGAAATTGGCCCTCATTACAATTATCAGTAACTGGTCTTAATTACGATTAAATTCTGATCACTGAAAATCACCATTTAAAAAGTGAAAAGAAAAATGACAGACTGGGAGAAAGTATTTGCAATGCATAAATTCAACAAAGAAATAGTATCTAGAATACATAGAGGGCTCTTATAAGTAAATAAGAAAAAAATCCAGTTAAGAGATGGAAAATTTGAACAAACACTGCACAAAATGAGATATCATAAAACCAGAAAGCAGGCAAAAGGTAATCAACATAATGAGTCATTGGAAAAATGCAAACTACAACCACAGTGAGATACTAAGATAAGATACATCCACAAAAAAGACTAAAATAAAACTAGCAATATCAAGTGTCAACAACGATATGAAACAACTAGAATTCTTACAGCACTCATGAGAGGATAAACTGATACAATCACTTTGAAAAAAAAAAATTATTTCCTATGTCCTGGCTATTTCACTTTTGAGTATGTCCCTAAACAAAATGAGTACTTAACGTTCAACAAAATATATGCACAGTAATGTTCATAATAGAGCTTATTCATTGTGTACAAAACTGGAAACATCCCAAATATCCATGAATAATATGATAATGTATTGTGGCACACGTTGGTAGTATAGAATGAAATGTTAAGCAGAAAACAGGAAAGAATGAATTATTGCTGCATACAGCAGAATGGAATAATTCTTTTTTTTTTTTTTTTTTTGAGATGGAGTCTCACTCTGTCACCAGGCTGGAGTGCACTGGCGCGATCTCAGCTCACTGCAACCTTCGCCTTCCAGGTTCAAGTGATTCTCCTGCCTCAGCCTCCCAAGTAGTTGGGACTACAGGCCTGCCACCATGCCCAGTTAATTTTTGTATTTTTAGTAGAGACAGGGTTTCACCATGTTAGCCAGGAAGTAACTAGTCTGGAGAGGAGTACTGAGTAGGAAGGAACACATGGGAGCCCTCGAAGGTATTAAAATATTCTATGCCTTGCTCTGGGTGGTGATTACATGAGTGTATACACATATAAAAAATAATCAGGCAGTTTATTAAATGCACATAAGATACCTCAATTAGCAAATAACTCTTTGAAGATACTGCAGATCATCTGGGCGTGTCATCTGGGAAGGCATTTTGAGACAGAACATAAACATTTTCATCAGATGTAAGTTCAGCTCCACAGTTTGAATTCATAGTATCTTCAGTTAAAGGCCACACAGGTGGTAATGATGTCTCCTGTTGCTATATTTAGCGATATCGTAGTTTTAACATAGCTCGACTTTAAATACGAAGTTGTGGCAAGATTCAATTTACTCACTCATAAGAAATGTACTGAAGAAAGTTCATATTTACAACATATTTTTATTAAAAATAAAATTGTAAACGTGTTTTTTAATGAATTGATAGCTCTATAAATGCCCACTGACTTGGTAACATATGTAAACATATATAAAGCTTAATGTAACTATTAAACAACGGATTTCAGGTTTATTTTAGAATTTGATATGATAAAAGCACTGCAAAAAGGGCAGTTAAATAAAATGTAGGCTACATATTCTCATTCCAGATACTATAAGAAATGAAAAATACCTTGTACGTTAGAAGGTAACCATTGATATATTTGTTTAGTATGCATTTATTTAAAATAATTGTACAAACACCTATTTTTCCATTAGAATGCATATTGAAGACATTATGTACCATGGCATGCATAAGGCATCAGGGAACAACAATGAGACAGAGATTAAACTCAAAAGGGTTCATAGTGAGAGAGCAGACACACAAATATCATTATAATTCAATGTTGAAATTGGGTCAGAGTTACGTGCTCATGGAGAGTTCTACGCCAAAGTCTATAAAACACAGTTCCAGTCCAAAGAACTTAAAAATGTGACCACAAAGTGAAGTCCATATCAACTTTAAAAACAAAATTCAACATTAATTTCTATAAAACTTGTAATTCATGGTAACTAAAGTTTAAATGTCCTATATTTTAAATTTGGTATAATCAATTCATTGCAGTCTCTGTATTTTTATCTAAGTGTGTATGTGTGTGCCTATATTAAATGCAAAACAATCCAAATGAAAGGCATGAGAAAGATAATATTTTTGTCATATATTTTCTACTGTCAAACTTCCCAAATAAATGCCTGTTAATGATTTCAGGTTTGAAGGGCCTCTTTTCCAAATGCCAGTGAGCATGACAAGTGGCCCACACTTCAAGACTTTATAGCCCTCTGATATCCTTGCTCTCAGACACAAACCAGATACTTTACCATCTGCTTTCCTTCTTGCTGATCACTCACTTTTTAGGTTAGATAACATTCACAGAAAACCATAAACACATCATATATTACATGATAATTATCCTTCCTTAAAGATAACAGAAAAGGAAACTCATTTTCTGATGTCACTTACTTCAAAAAGCTTCAAATCCAAAAGATGAGCAATATTTGTTCCACTGAGAAATAAATTAGAACATAAATGTTGAACACTCAAGAAACCAGAGATAAATTCACATACAATAACTCTCCTGAAATTGTCTTTGTTCGTAGCACAATATTAAATGAGCCCAATGTGAGGGAAGATAAATAATATTTTTCATTTGTTAGACTATCCCACAGATTCACTGGAGAATGTCAGAATATACAGCACATTAGAAGTGCTTTGTCTGTGTCATGATATTGATTCCTCTGATTATAATGTGATATTTTAGCTCAAAATGTGATTTTTATGGTGAAAATATGGAGAAAACACTTATTGATGAGCCCACTATTTGCCAAAAATAATATATTAGAAGAAAGATGTTACATTAGCCCATTTTCAGCCTGCTGATAAAGGCATACCCAAGACTGGGTAATATATAAAGAAATTAGGTTTAATGAACTCACAGTTTCAAGTGGCTGCGGAGGCCTCACAATCATGGCGGAAGGCGAAAGGCATGTCTTACATGGCAGCAGGCAAGAGAGAGAATCAGAACCAAGTGAAAGGGGTTTCCCCTTACACAACCATCAGATCTTGTGAGACTTACTCACTACCACGAGAACAGTATGGGGGAAATTGCCCTCATGATTTAATTATCTCCTACCAGGTTCCTCCCACAACATGTGGGAATTATGGGAGCTACAATTCAAATGAGATCTGGATTGGGGCACAGCCAAACCATGTCAGATACCTTGAACTACGTAAGTCTAAAAGCGAAAATTTCAGGGTTTGCAGTCTGTCCATTCAGTGACCATTTTTAGATAACTACAGTGATTTGCTGTCTTTATGCTACTTCCCCCACTCATTCTCTAATTTCAAAGGTGCCTTAGACTTTATCATAAATCACACAACAAATTGTTTTATAAAGCTATATTGTTCTTCACTTTTTAAAGATGTCTTCAATCTTTACTCCCCCACAATCATACAGATATGGTAACAAGATCCTACAACAAAAATTACCAGATGTCAAGCTCTGCATTTGACTCTGTGCATTTTGACATCATCAAGTATATCTTATTCAGCTTCAGTTTCCCAGCCTAACTGAGAACCTAGGACTCAAAAAGTTTATTGGTTGAATGAAGGAAGCCATAATTAGGAGTGCATTAGTCCCCTGGAAGAAACTCACTTATAACTGTATGATACAGTGTGCTCCCACATGAAAAGGATTAAGAAAAACAATGTCTACGTATTCCCCTCATTTCTCTCCAGTTACAGTTTTACAGCTTTAATTTTTCCCTTTACATCAAATTTCTGGAAAGCTTTGTCTAATTTCTGCATGAATTATGGTGTCTTGGATTTCACCCTAGCTGGCTATTTTTTCTGTCTCTTTTAAAAGCATCTACTCTTCCTGTCACTGAACTCATGGCCCCAATCTAAGCCCTCTTTCCTTTCTACTCTATACTCTCAACAGTGTTAATTTCACCCATGTTCAAAGCTTCAATAATAAGTTTCACAGATAACTTATGTGTGAAATAATTTATCTATACAACAATTACTTAATATCTCACAAACACATAAACAAGCTTGATCTTATTATTTTATCTTCCAATGCTAGCTAAATCATCATCACCCATCCAATAATGAAAGACAGAAAATTAAGAGTTACACTCTTCAATACAAGAAAGAGCCACTACATAGTGTGGGGGTTCTGGGAAGGTAGCAGGGGCTAGGACCTCAAGCACAGGGTACAAGTGGCCTCAAACAGTAGGTATATGGGAAATCCTTTTATTATAGTAAGAGAGTCAGGTTTGATATCAGAAAAATGAGATATTCTCTACCAAATGGCTTTTATTTTCAGTATAAATTACAACATGAATTCATCTACCAAAAATGAATAGAAAAAGTTGGTTGAATTTTGATGAGACACAAGAGAAACTTGATAGAAATTCCAGGTGGTTTCAAGGTCTCCTCTGAGCATTGTGATTATTGATATATAATGAAACCATTTGCCCTGTGGTTGCAGCTTTCTCCATCGGCACTCAGTTTCTTATGAAAATAAGTGAGGGAAGAAAAACGGGGCAGAAGTAGGTTCACAATTCCTTATCCATGATTCCAAACTCCAAAATTTCCTGAAGACCATTTTTTTCCAAATTATTTTGGCTGCAAACCAATTTTCTGATAAGAATTCATGTAGAGTCTATATTTATTTAAATTAGAGGACACGCAATACATTTTGCTAAATGTATCTATTGTTTTATATTATGGGGTACTGTCTCAGACTGTTACAGGTGTTATGTAATTTTTTAAAATTTGAATTCTGAATCATGTTTAGTTTTAAGGGATTTTTGACAAAGGTTTGTAGATTCAGCATAAGCATCCATTCAGATTTGACATTTTGCCAGAAGGTTTAATTTTTCCATAACTTTTTGACAACCTTACCTCAGGAATAATGCTATGTGTGTGCTGAAAATTAGAAGGTAAATTATTAAGTTATGCATTTATATTTGATCTACTATTAACTTTAGGAGAAAATAAAGCAATTTTCTGAAGTTTCCCTGAATGCAGTGTTACCAAAACCTTTATGGGAAAAGTTTTTCAAGTGATAATTTGGCTCTGAAATTCCTTTTTGTGTTCTTATAGAGAATGGATTTATATAAAGGCAATACGTTATTTTTCATTTAACATATTTTTCAATATGTTACATGAGAACAGCTTACCTCATGTACTGATTATTTTTCCTGTATGACATACTCTAATGGCTTAAAACATAACACTTATTTTATTAATATCAGTTCTCAAGGATTTTATTTTGTGGGTCAGAGGAAAGGCTGCAGCTGAGCACTTCTGGCTTGGAGTTTCTCACGATGTTCAGTCAGATAGTAGCTGGGCCTGGAGCAGCAGGCCTAGAAATCTCTTTCTTTCTATGTTTTCTCAAGCCATCTTCATATGGTCTCTCTATGTGAGCTATTTGGGGCTTCCTCACAGCATGACAGTTCAAGGCTCTTGCACAAGGATTCCAGCAACTAAAGTGAAAGTAATCTTTTTTGAACTAACCACAAAACTCACACAGCATTCCTTCTACCACTTTTATTTGTTATAAGCAAGTCATAAGCCTGACATTACAAGAAGGGAATAGTAATCAGAGAGGTACTTTGCTACACCTTAACTTCTGTTAAACTCTTCTGTCTTATCTAGAGGAGCTTTAATATGATGCATATAGCTAAACTTGTGAATCACTACTTAGAGCCCCATTACTTCATAGTTCCTCAGCTTTTGATACAGCTGTCCACTTTCTCCTTTCTGAAGCATTTCCTTCCCTTGGCTTCTGTGACACCACGTTTCTCCTTCTTCTCTGTTTATATCTTGTTTCTTCATCAATTCAACCTCCCATAGAGGGCTTGATATGTTGAAGTTTCTCAAGAACCTAGTCCCTCTTGCCTTCTCACCTTGAAATGTCATCCTAGGCATTTGTGTTGGTTCCCTGAAGTTGCTATAACAAATTAACACACATTTGCTAGCTTAAAACACGAAAAGAATTCTCTCACAGCTCTAGAGGACAGAAGCCTGGAATATTTCCTCCAGAGGCTGCTCAAAGGGAGCTTCTGTTTCTTGTTTCTTCCAGCCTTTGGTGGCTCCAGATATTCCTGGGCTTTTGGCTGCATTACTCCAATCTCTGCCACCACACACAGCACATGAAATTGCTCAAGAAATTGCACAAGCCTGTTGTTTTCACCTCACCCGGTTCACGGCGTCAAATGCAACACCTGTATGTCCCTCAGCACACCACTGTGTTCCCTCTTTGGGCTCCTTCATTCAGCTGCCTATGCTGGATACCTCTTCCTCCCTAACTTTTCTTTCCAATGTTTTCACCTCTTAGACTGCATTACCAAATCACCAGTGTTTTTGATTGTTGACTTATCTTTTTGTATATATCAAAACAAGACTCTAGCCCCAGACAACGAGGGATGAGGCAGGGACTCCTGATGAGTGCTGAGCTGGTAATGCTAGGAGAGGGCTCCAACATCCTGCTATCCAAATTAAGCCTGAAGTCACTCTTAGTCAAAGAGTCATCTGAGGCATGGGAAAGGTTTACATTCCTCCAGGCCAAGCAAGGTATACAGATGTAAGCAGTGAGGGACCAGACTCTAGAAAAGAGAGTTTTGAAAATGGGAGGCCAGTGAAGGACATGATAAATCTCAAGATGAAAGGCTCAATCTGAAATAACTTGGCTTTGGAAAACCTAAGGGATGCAGCATAAGGCACTAGCTTCTAATCCAGCACTGGCACTAACTGGATACCTGAGCTCAGACTTTGTTGTAACAAAAGACCACCATAGACTGGGTGGCCTGTGAACAATATAAATTTATTTATTATAGTCCTGGAGGCTGAAAGCCTGAGATCAGAATGTCTGCATGGTTGAGTTTTGATTAGGGCCCTCTTTCAGACTGCAGATCACCCACTTCTCATTGCATCCTCCTACAACAGAAAGAGAGCTAGCTCTCTGCACTACTTATAATGGCACTAAACCATTCATGAGGGCTGCACCCTCAAGACCTAATTACTTCTCAAAGGCCCCACCTCTAAATATCATCACATTGGGATTAGGGTTTCAATATATGAATTCGGGGTAGGAGGGAGATACAAACATTCAATCATTTGATTTGGTCAATAATTATTTGCTGAATAAATAAAAGTCTGAAATATGATGATTCACCATGGTGAGACATATAAGAAGAAAGCAATAAATAAAATATTCTGAGACGATGCGAAACAAATAAAGTATCACCACACAGACTTACAAAATAATTATGTGGAACTGAATACCCTCTATATGCCAGTTTATATGTTAAGAGCATATTTCAATGCTAGAGTGAGCACTAATTATGGCTCCCATTTTATACATGATGAAAATGAGACTTAGAGGGTATAGTACACAGAATAATGTTTTCTCAAATATATGCCTGTCCTGATCCGCAGAACTCGTGAATACATTACTTTACATGGCAAAATGGATATCGCAGGCATGACTTAAGTTAAGGGTCTTGAGATAGAAAAGTTATCTTGAATCATCCAATGTTATCACAAAATCCCTTGTAAGGCAACGAGAGGAGGAAGATGTGATCAGAGAAGCAGAGTTCAGAGAGAAAGAGTAAGAGAGAGTTAAAGTTGCTACGCTGCTGCCCTTGAAGACAGAGAGTGGGGCTGTGAGCCAAGGAATGTAGGTGGCCTCTAGAAGCTGGAAAAGGCAAGGGAACAGATGCTGCCCTGGTGCCTTCAAAAGCAATGCCGCCCTGACAATACTTGGATTTTAGGGCTCTGACCTCCAGAAATATAATATAATGAATTTGTATTGTTTTATATTTCAAAGTTTATAGTGATTTGTTACAGCAACAATAGGAAACGAATTCCTTAATACAGAAGGATTAAGGAATTTTTTCAATGACCTCATTTTCTTAGTGAGGGTCAGCTGAAACCCAGGCATCTCTGATACTGAGTTTTGTCATTTCTCTCATCTTAGTAGCGGGAAAGTCACTCAGAAAATAGATAAATCCACACTTGTAAAATGGAAGTGTCTCAACCTACTCAACAGGAATTAGGCATTTTCAACATGCTGCCAATAATGGTGAAAAAAAATGAGCAGATACATCTATATGAATGAAAAACTGCTACCTGTTTCTAAATACAGAGAGAAAAACTGTTCACCCAATTTTGTTAAGCTTAAATTCTCACCAGACACATCCATTTACTGTGGACTCAAGTTTGATCACTATTCAAGTCTTTTTCAATATCTTCTCTATGGTTGGCTTACCTCCTAAACAGATAAAAATTAGTTTTCTAATTCTGTAAGACTTGTAGCACAATATATCTTTTCGTATGTACACAAAACTCTGAAAGCTTACTCAAATTCTGTTACCTCATGGTTAGCCTCAAATTTACACCAATGTAAGAATTATTTTTTCTACTAAATGTTGTTTAATAATCATTGTTTTATTTTTATTGCCAAATTCCAGTTTTAAAAATGTTGGTAGGAATGCAAATTAGTTCAACCCCTATGAAACACAGTATAGAGAAATCTCAGAGCACCAAAAATAGAACTACTATTCCACCCAGCAATTACACTACTTGGCATCTCCCCAAAGAAAAAGAAAGCATTATATTTAAAAAGACACCTCCATTTGGATGTTTATTGCAGCACTATTCACAATAGAGAAGTCACGGAACCAACCTAAGTACCCATCAATGGTTGCTTGGATAATGGAATATCATACAGCCATAATAAACATTAAGATCATATCCTTTGCAGCAGCATGAATGGAGCTAGAGGCCATTATCCTGAGTGAACTAACTCAGAAGCAGAAGATCAAATATCATGTATTCTCCCTTATAAGCAGAAGCTTAGCAATGGGCAGACATGAACATCAAGATGGAAATAATAGACACTGGGAACTCCAAAAGCGTGGACGACAAGAGGGGAGTGAGGATTGAAAAATTGCCTGTTTGGCACAATGTTTAATACTTGGGTGATGGGCGCACTAGAAGCATGTTCCCCGCAAGTACCCATGTAATACCCATGTAAGAAACAAGCACACATAGCTCCTGAACCTAAAATAAATTTTTTAAGTCCTCAATATAATCTATTTGAGTTAAATAAAATATTTACAGAGATAAATGTTTAACAAAAATATATTTGTACATATAAGCATTTTAATAAAAACATTTGCCTTATTTTGACTTAGTAATGTATCTAATATCAGAGATATTAAAATGTACAATATACAATTAAGATATACAATATCTGAGACACCTTCCCAGATTTTACTGGAGCTTGGAGTGAGTGAAGAATCCAATCCATAGCCCTTGCTTTCAAGGCGTTTGGTTAGGAAATCAGAATATATGGTCGAAATACAATTCATAAACAAATCCCTGAATCCAAAACATCCTAAATGTACTGCACCCTCTCTTTAAACCATTCTCCAAACTGCAATCATAACAAGTCAGATTCCAGTTTTGTTTTTCTTCCATATCTTTTTTGGAAGAGTCAGCTTAAGGCTTCAATGCAAAAGTGGGAGCTGAAATGTTGAAGAAGAGGATGTTGAGTCCCTGAATATGGAATATGGGCAATGGTATAAGGCACGCAGCTTGGTCAGTGGGTGACAGGTTTTAGTAAATGCAGTGTATAAGGGGAAAGGGACCTGTGATTGCACAGATGGGTTGAGGCCAGATCACAGAAAAGCCTGAACATTGCACTCTGTGATCAGTATTTGATTCTTCTATGTTTAAAACATTATTTTCTCAAAAATGTTTAGCACAATATAGAACTTAAGAGTACAGGGAGGAAAGCCAGCTTGCTTGGTTCTTTGCCTTCATTTCCTCATCTTGAAAATGGGATCATATATAGATCTTATCCTAATAGAGTGACTGTGAAGATTAAATGTGTTAATAGAGAAAAATGTCTAGAAGACTGGCACAAAAAAAGTGCTAAAGAAGTGTTTTTTACTATTCCACATAACACAGATGTTGAAAAGAGTTCAGGCAAAGCTACATGTGGTTTCTCTTTACAGATTATTATTGCAACGGCTTGGAGAAATTTAGTGGGGAAAATTTGTTTTCCGTGTTTATTGTGGTACTATTCACAATGGCTGAGATACAGAATCAAACTAGGTGCTCAACAGCAGATGAGTGGATAAAGAAAATGGATAAAAAAGTACTACTGAGCCATAAAAAAGAATAATATACTGTCATTGTGTCAACATGAATGGAACTGGAGAATGTTCTATTAAGTGAATTAAGCCAGGAACAGAAAGTTAAATACCACATGCTCTGCCATACGTGGAAGTTAAAAAAAAAAAAAAAAAAAAAAAAGGTTGACTTCATAGAAGTAAAAAGTAGAACAAAGAATACCAGAGGCTGGGAAAGATAGAGGGAAAGGAAGAGATTTGTTAAAGGGTACAAAATTACAGTTAGATAGGAGGAATACATTCCAGTATTCTATACCACTGTAAGGTGACTATAGTTGACAATAATATATTACTATATATTATATAGTGTGAAATGGCTAAAATAAGGAATGCATTGAACATTCCCAACACAAAGAAATGATAAATGTTTGAGATAATAGTTATGCTAATTACCCTAATCTGATTACTAAACATTGTTATGTATTGAAACAATGCTAGGTACCTGCCATGAATATGCACAATTATTATTATTTGTCCATTTAAAAACAAAAGGAAAAAAAAAAGAAATAGGTAGGTGTAATACCCGCACTTTGAGAGGCCACAGGAGCGGAGAGCTTGAGGCTAGCAGTTTAAGACCAGTCTGCAACACAGCAAGACCCCATCTCTACAAGAAAATAAATATATTAGCTTGGTGTGATGTTGCATGCCTGTAATCCCAGCTACTCTGGAGGTTGAGAAAGGAAGATTGCTTGAGCCCAGGAATCGAGGCTGCAGTGAATTATGATCGCACCACTGCACTCCAGCTGGGATGGCAGCAAAACCCTGTTTCTAAAAATAAAAATCCAGAAGAAAGAAAGAAAAAATAATTATTTTACTTTAGCCAGTGTTTTTACAAAATTATGGGATTTCAGATTTTTGTTATTAGTTATTTATTATTTGTTTGATTGAAGAACTAAGCATTTTAATAGCACTTATTAATATTCCATGATACAGTTTGGGAAATCTGTTTTGGAGAATAGAGAGTATTTCTTTCATATCTAAGACAAATACAGTCAGTTCTTACTATCTGCTGTAATGGGTTCTATAAAGCTACCATGAACACTAAATTAGAAAATACTAAACTATTGCTCCTAGGGTAATTCCAGAGTTATTTTCCCACAAGCCTCTGCTCAAGACATTTTCCTCAACCTAAACACCATTTGTAGTACACGTATTTGTTTGTCAACATCCTCCTAAAATTAGTCAGTCTTGTAACCTGTTCTGCCACCTAATCCTACTTCTGTATCCCACTTAGCAGGTATTCTTAAAATTCTTCACAGCATCCTAAGCTGCAGAATCTGCCTCACCTGAAAATTTAACATATTCATGATACATTGCCTTTCAAAATATGTAAGCTTCTCAGCATGAGCCACAAAGAGCTTAACATTGTCCTGACCCTGGTTTTTTTGACTTTCAGCCTCACAACAAAACTGTCCCCTACACATTTTTACTGGTTGTCATCTCATGAGTCCACAAATTTAGCCAGTTTTCCATCTTTTCTATGGCTTCATTATGAACTATAAATGTTAACTTTAACTCTTTCCAGGATAACCTCTCATAGAGATAGTAACTTTTCTCTTCCTTTTTCTGGATACACCATGCTGCTGATTCATTAACACTGAACTGACAGCCAAGAGTACTGTAACACATGCCTGAAAGAAGCCTTTTTAACATACATCTATTCTCCAGAAGGCACACCTTTTGCACTTAGAAACACTTGATAGCAGTTCGGCATTACATTTGAGGGGCCAATTTACACAGAGAAATTACCGACAAAAAGCACAAAAACATGAAAAACATGACACTAAAAAGATCAGGAAAAAGACACTCATTTACTTTTATAAAAGCAGGGCTGCAAAGAGGTAGCAGAGCATCACCTTTTTCAACATCAGCTGGGAACCTGCACATGGAGTGACTTAATTTTTCTCTCTGTGTATGTCCACAAATGCCTATGAAAGCACTGCAAGTGTTGATTTGGGGGGTTTCAAATACATTTTAACAAGTAGGCAAATTCAGGAATAATGAAGATTAACTGTATACTGATAACACTGTGTGCAAGAGACTCTTTTTGAATGCAGGAAGAAGATACTGCCAGTAAGAGTACAGATGAAGAGACTGTGACCTCTTCACATGTCTCTGATTTCCATAAAGAGGACAAGATCAATATCACACAAGACTAATCTCAGTAGCCTGTATTTGCATGTGTTACAATTGTATGGTCACTTTATAAGGGAATAACTTATGAAAGTCATTGGTTCCTTCAGGGGAGATCTAATAAAGAGAAATAGCTGATGGCTGGACTAGTACAATGGCATTATCTGTGATGTTAGTCATTTTCGTAAGGGCTGTGTTCATTAAGAGTGGTATCATCAAGACACATCAGGTGATGTGTAGCCTAATCTAATATTCAGTTTGTCTAAAGCCGAAATCCAGTCATAGTATAGTTTGGTCAAAAAAGCTACATATTTAGAGAGTAATTCAATATTTATTATAAAATCATAGTTTAAATATGAATGGAAGCTATTTATGAAAAACAAAGTTATGAGTCATATGAATATAAATCATAGGAAATTATACCTGTCAATCATATATCATCTGCCCATGAGGTACTTCCCAAAAAGGAATAGAATAGATGATGGATGCTTACCTTTCGATCAGTCTCAAATATTGTTTCTAAAACATCTTTCAAATCAGTCTCTCATTTTAATCCTGCTACCACTTCCCTGGTATAGACTTTCTTTAGCGCTATTCTGATCTTATTCAATAGCTTATCACAAGTTGGTAAAACACCTCCAAGACCGAGCAACACTGGCAGACAGAGCTGGCAGCTGAAGGGCCAGAGAAAGCCAGCTCTCACTTGGACAGATCCCAACCTGCAAAGACACTTATATGCCTCCGCTTTACATACTGAGAAAGAGGTTTCTGATAGTGAAGGATCTCTGAATTTATCTTCTTTATTAAACAAGTTATGATCATATTCCCTAAAATCTAAAATATTTAATGTTTGGACTTGGGCAACATAGTTAACCTAACTAAGTCTGGGGTTTTCTCATCTGTAAAGCAAGTATAGTAATTGGCAGGCCTCTGAGTCCAAGCTAAGCCATCATAATCCCTGTGACCTGCACGTACACATCCAGATGGCCGGTTCCTGCCTTAACAGATGACATTCCACCACAAAAGAAGTGAAAATGGCCTGTTCCTGCCTTAACTGATGACATTACTTTGTGAAATGCCTTCTCCTTGCTCATCCTGGCTCAAAAGCTCCCCCGCTGAGCACCTTGTGACCCCGCCCCCGCCCGCCAGAGAACAACTCCCTTTGATTGTAATTTTCCTTTACCTACCCAAACCCTATAAAACGGCCCCATCCCTATCTCCCTTCCCTGACTCTCTTTTCGGACTCAGCCCGCCTGCACCCAGGTGATTAAAAGCTTTTACTGCTCACGCAAAGCGTGTTTGGTGATCTCTTCACAAGCATGCGAGTGAAAGTAATACGGACCCAGCCTGCTCTCTGCCCTTTTCTGTGCTTAAAATGGGTAAAGTAAATGTAAAAATCAAGTTAATCAGATGAGTTATGGCATGGGATTCACTTGTAGGATTTACATTGGCTTTCAAGTCAGGGCTTTGCAATGTTAATTTTGGCTATTCAAATACTTTTCGCTCCTCGATTTCAAGCTCCTGGCAGTGCTACACAGAGATTTTTAGATCTCTGTGCCTCAAATATGTGGGATATTAACTATGCTCTGGTCATGCCTGCATGGAAAGGCAGTTACACTTCAGTGTGCGGCATTCAAGATCCCTAATTGATCATCAGCGTCAAAAATCAATTTGCATTTGAGTGAAACATTTCAAGTTTTAAATATTTAGAAGAGGTATGTTTATTTATCTTTTAAAAAATAATACCCTAAGTGGTAAAGTTTTTAGCAAACACCTTTGGTTTGTACACTTCTGAACAAAAATCATTTTAAACATAATGGAAATTGGACCAGTTTAACTGCAACAAAAGCTTCCTTCTTGTTTGATTTTAAAGGGAATGCATCTCATTATGAGTTATGTCCAGTGCAAGGTTCTTCTCACTCCACCAAGTTTTTGTAACCTTTCATCTCTGATGTTTTCTTCAAAGCAGGAAATTTCTTTAACAAAAGGAGGAACTATTTAGATATCGGACACATTGACCCAGTAGCTGAGAAGTTGCAAAATAGCTTTTGGATGTGATTTTTCATGATTGGCTAGAGAGAGTGTGTGCTCCTTAAGCGCTTTCATATCTGTCTTTCTGAGGAAAGATAAACTGTGCTCTGGCCCAAAGATGAGATAACACTCCTGGTTGTGAACAATAGGCGAGGAACTCTGGCAGGATTGCTAAATAATCCTTCAGTAACTTCGAACAGACTCCCCAGGCTTGCTTTGATTAGCAGGAAGGTTCATGAAGCAGAGTGGAACTTCGTGACGGTGTGATGTTAGGACTGGCGAGGCATAATCTACTCTGACCTTTTGACCTTACACACAGGCAGTCTGGGAGACAGGAAAGAAAAAGCTCTTGGCAAATTTCCTATAATAACTTATTTAAGGGCATATCTAATTTTGGATGTGTTTTTTACTATATTTATTTACTTGGCAAGGCATTGAATTCCATAAAGGCAGAAGTCAGCCAGTCTGCCAGCACATTTGACATGATGGATTGTCTGTCTACTGTACAATACTCTGAACATCAGCATTTTGGGGGAGGTTGGGCAGAACATAAAAGATCTAGATTTAGTAGTCATTGTTGCATTGTTACAAGAAAAAGTGGTGCCAGCTCCTAAAGATATAAATAGTAAAGGAATTGAGGCCTGAGGGCCAGGGGTGAAGGGTTGTCTAAGCCGAAGCCCTGTCAGTGTTGTATTGTAACTATTTATATGATGAAATTAATCACTTGGAAACAGGTCAAGGTGAAGTCAGAGTGCTTGAAGCAATTGTTTGAACTTTATCGAAAAGAGGTTTTTCTTCTTCCGTCAGTCAACCTCCACATGAAAGCCACTGAGATTTGAAAGAAATCTCACCTGTGCCACTAGCTGCTGCTAGCTGTCTCAGGTTTTCCTAGTAGTCTGTAATTCTAGAAATATCAAATGGAAAAGTGTTACTTAGATATATTTTGGCAGGGTATAAATTTGTTTGGATCTTCCAAGTATTTCTCTTTCCTTTTTGTGTACTTATGTTGACTGAAGATTTTCGGTGACAGTGCCATATTTGTGTTGATATTGTTGAAATCCTTTTCTACCTATACATAATTGTAATCAACTTTGAATTCTGAAGGGTTTGTACTATAAATAGGAAAAACCTAGATTTCTACATAACATGATACACACCTACACACACACACACACGTGTACACTATGTCAATTAAAAACCATAAAATTTCTAGATAAAATGTAATAGAATATCTTTGTAGCAGGATCTTAGAATGTTATCTTAAACAAAAATACCAAAAACATAAATATAAGACAAAAAAACGTAAGTTTCAA
The DNA here is from genome assembly GCF_003255815.1 of Theropithecus gelada. Taxonomy (NCBI): domain Eukaryota; kingdom Metazoa; phylum Chordata; class Mammalia; order Primates; family Cercopithecidae; genus Theropithecus; species Theropithecus gelada. The sequence goes on along the minus strand of NC_037670.1, from coordinate 34,664,134 downwards.
TATGCCAAAATGTAGATTTATAGTCTATGAATCATAACATAGACAAAAGTTAAGAAACAGACGGAAAAATGGCAGAAGATATTTAATTCAAAAAAGAAACGAAAAGAAAGATTATACAAGTCTATAAATCAACAAGAATAAAGATGCTACTGAAGAAAAAAAGCAAAAATCATGAAAAAGAAGAAAAGTTAACAGCACATAAAGACACACTCAAAATCACCAGATCGTTAGTAATGAGAGAAATGTCAATTAAAACAAGGTGTTACTTTGCACCTTTTAAACAAAGATTAAGAAGCTAGAATGTCATGTATTGGTGGAAATTCAAGGACATAGGAGCCCTCAAGCACTGTTAGTGAAAAATGCTATTTTTGAGAGCAAATCTATTTCTCTCTAGACATGCAGGATACAAAGGTTATAGCCTGTACTGCTCTGCAATTCTCCTGCTGGATACATGGCTCAAAGATAGTCTCACATGGGTTCACAGGGGATACTTGTAAGGTGTTTATTGCAGTGCTAGAATTAGGAAGCAACCTGGCAGTCTAAACCTGGGAGAATGACCAGGTAAAACGTGATGAATGGACACCATGCAATGTCAATCAGTAGTTACGAACAATGGATTCATTACTCAAAACCCTATGATTGAATTTTAAAATATAGTTTTTAGTGAAAAAAGCATGAAAATAATAGAAGTATATATGAACACAATACATTTATATAGATTAAAATTTCACGTACACCAAGCATGCACATTTTGCAAAAGTACTAATGCAAAACATGATGCATATTAAACACATTACAAAGGAAGTCTATGGAAATTGGAGCTAAGATTGAAGAAAAAAGGTGAAAGTGACAAAACGAATCAATGAATTAATTTTAAAAATATGTGAGCAGGCAAAAATGGGGGATGAGCATGAATTCTGGAAGGATGAATAGAAAATCTTTATCTTCCTTTTTGGTTTGTCCTGTTGGCGTATTCTTCTACATTGTGGGGCACACGAGACTCCAGTGCAGTTATTACATAAACCAAACATTCGGCAGGAATTTGTCCTTTGGAACATAGGTACTCTCTTTTCATTTGGTCTTTTTGTGTGTCTTTTATTCACATATCCAAACTCAGGGATCAGCCACAGAAGTAAGATGAGATGGATGAATTGTTGCTATTGTGGAGGAAAGCCACACTGTATTAAATATCTGTAAATTAGTACAACCACTATGAAAAACAGTATGGTTTCCAAAAATATTTAAAATATAACTACCATATAATTCAGCAATCCCACTACTGAGTATATATACAAAGGAAAATAAGTCAGTATGTCAAAAAAAAATCTGTACACCCATGCTTATTACAGCACTATTGACAATAGCCAAGATACACAATCAACCTCCGTCAGTGGATAAATTAATTTTTTAAATGTGGTATGTTTATACAATAGAATACTATTCAGCCAAAAAAGTAGGAAATGCTGTCATTTGTGGCAACATGGATGGAACTAGAAGACCTTATGTTACGTAAATCAGACACATAAGAATGAATACTGCATGTTCTCTCTCATATGTTGGAGTTACAAATGTTGATCTCAAAGAAGAAAAGAATAGAATAGTGGTTACCAGTGATTAGGAAGGGTAAAGGAAGGATAGGAAGAAGTTGGCTAACAGATTAAAAAAATACAACAAGATAGGAGGAATAAGTTATAGAGACTAATAGCATTGTAGGGTGACTATAGCAAACAATAATTTATTGTATAATTTCAAATAGAGGAGAGGATTTTGAATGTTTCTAGCATGAAGAAATAATAAATATTTGAGGTGATGGATATGCTATTACCCCAATTTTATCATTACATATAGTATATATGTATTGAAATACCACACCTTACCCCCAAAATATGGACAATTATGGTGTCCATATTTGGACACAGTACAATATTCTTTTTCTGCTGGCACTGTATCTTCTTACCTGTATGGTTCTTCAGTAATTTTCAAATGCTCCATTAACCAGAGGGCAGTATGTGGTATTTTTCACTTACCAAATATAATTCAGATATCTGGATATCCTCAATCTTTAAGTGTTCTTGTCCAAAAGGCATCGCACATGTTTTATGCCCTCTGAGTTAAGACTATGTCCAGGTAGATGGAGATCAATGGGATGTTGGGGAATTCTGGAAAGCTGTTAGCTGGAGATTGCAGTACCAAGTGGGAGCCTGCAGGTCAGCTACCCTAGACATCCTTGGGGTTCACTCTATTCTCTCATTAAACCTAAGACTGTAATCAAGAGGAAGGAGGGCCACTGTCACATTCTGCATAGAAAATGTAGCTACTAATTTTAGTCCACTTCTGCCTGTTAGAACCTTAAGATCAAAGTCCCATAAATGAGAGAAGGAAGATTGTAAATAGATTGTTGTTTTGCTTGCCCAAGGACTGTGAGAACTGTTAAAGAGAGAGGGAAAGAAAAAAAGAAGGAGAGAATGTTTTCTTTTATTCCCCTTTTGGAAAAAAAGAGAGGCTGTTTTTACTCTCTTTGAGAATCCTCATGGACTCATTCAAACTAGAATCCCCAAATTCACACTGACTGTGATGAGTTGTCTAGAATGAAAATTATAATACCAGCATGGGATCCATACCTTCTTTCACTTTCCTGCCTCCACCTCCAGCAAACCCTCAAGTATCAATCAAGCTCCCCTTTCTAACAGATGAACCCACTGGGCTAGCTCTCCTCTTCTGGTTCCAGGACGGAAACAGTCTTGCCTTTCTAACTTCATGCCTGGAATGGCAATAGGTTTCCATAATCTATGTCCCCCTGTTGCTCACCTTTGGCTCTTATCTAGTCTGGTGTCTGAATTCCTTTTGCCCACATCTTCTTCCCCAGCGACTGCATAGCTTGTCCAAGTTGTTTCTCTCTCACATAAGTTCTTGCAATCTTCTGACTTTTATGCAGTTTTTTTTTTTTATCTTCTCTGTTTTTTTTTTTTTTTTTTCTAGGACCCATGCACCTGCCTGTTACAGAATTTTTCTAAACTCTAATTTTCACTTGCCAGTGTAGTTTAACCCAATAATTTGTTCAATAGGCACTGAATGCAATTACTCACGGATTTTCTTCCTCCAACTTCAGCATTTAGAAAAAGATACTCTTTCAAACCTAGCTCATTATCATGAGGCTTTTCTGCCTTCTTTCTTAAACATTTAATTATCCCTCCCATGTCCACTCTGGTTTCTAGGTTAACACAGACAATGCAATTTCCCACAAAGCCTCTGTTGCACTCTCTTCATTTCTTTCTAGGAATTATTCATGCCATACTGAGTCCCAACTCTGTTTACTCTGATACCTAATCCAGGAAGACATATCCTGGAATAAGTAGTAAACTATGCTTCCTATTTCTTCTTAATCTAGCTGATTAAGCTGTAGAACTTAATCATTTATAGGAATAAAATCCACCCCTTTATTTTCCATAAAATAAGAATACAGATGAAAACGAAGAAGCAAAAATAAAAGTAAGATTACAATCAGGTCACCAGATGTTAGAAGTTAAATTGTGCCCTTCCATTCACCACTGGCAAAAAAAAAAAAAATACACACACAAATACACACATATGTATATATTTAATGTGTGTATATATAAATATATTCTATATATATATATTAAAGATTATATATATTAGAAACCAAATTCCTAGTACCTCAGAATGCAGAGTGTGACCTCATTTGGAAATAGGGTCGTTGCAAAGGTTATTAGTTAAGATAAAGTCATACTTGAGTAGGATGGGTTCTTTTTTTTTTTTTGAGATGGAGTTTGCTCTTGGAAGCATGGAAGGCATGCTCTTGTTTCCTAGGTTAGAGTGCAATGATGTAATCTTGGCTCACCACAACCTCTGCCTCCTGGGTCCAAGTGATTCTCCTGCCTCGGCCTCCCAAGTTGCTGGCATTACAGGTGCCCACCACCACGCCCAGCTAAGTTTTTGTATTTTTAGTAGAGACGGCATTTCACCATGTGGGCCAGACTAGTCTCAAACTCCTGACCCCAGGTGATCCACCCACCTTGGCCTCCCAAAATGCTGGGATTACAGGAGTAAGCCTCAGTGCCTGGCCAGGATAGGTTCTTAATACAATATAACTGATGTCCTTATAAAAAGACAACAACGTGAAGACACATAAACACAGAGAGAACTTACGTTAGTTCATTTTCACCCTGCTAATAAAGATATAACCAAGACTGGGTAATTCATAAGGATTCACAGTTTTACATGGCTGGGGAGGTTTCACAATCATGGCAGAAGGCAAAGGAGGAAAAAGGCACATCTTACATGGTAGCAGGCAAGAGAGAGCATGTGCAGAGGAAGTGTCCCTTATAAAACCAGCAGATTTTGTGAGACGTATTCACTGTCACAAGACCAGCATGAGAAAAACTCGCCCCCATGATTCAGCTACCTCCTACCTCGTCCCTCCCATAACACAAGGGAATTGTTACAATTCAAGGTGAGATTTGGGTAGGGACATGCAGCCAAACCGTATCATTTCATCCCTGGCTCCTCCCACTCCCAAATCTCATGTCCTCACATTTCAAAACAAATTATGCCTTCCTAGCAGTCCCCCAAAGTCTTAACTCATTTCAGCATTAATTCAAAAGTCCACAGTCCAAAGTCTCATCTGAGGCAAGGCAAGTCCCTTCTGCCTATGAGACTGTAAAATCTAAAGCAAGTTTGTTACTTCCTAGATACAATGGGGGTACAGGAATTGGGTAAATACACCCACTGCAAGTGGAATAAATAGGCCAAAATGAATGGGCTATAGGCCCCTTGCAAGACTGAAATCCACAGTAGCAGTCACATCTCAAAGCTTCAAAATGATCTCCTTTGACTCCATGTCTCACATCCAGGTCATGTCGATGCAAGAAGTGGGTTCCCACAGCTTTGGGTAGCTCTGGCCCTGTGGCTTTGCAGGTCACAGTCCCCCTCCCACCCAACTGCTTTCATGGGCTATCATTAAGTGTCTGTGACTTTTCCAAGCACAGAGTGGAAGCTGTTGGTGGATCTACCATTCAAAGGTCAGGAGGATGATGGCCCTCTTCTCACAGCTCCACAAGGCAGTGCCCCAGTGGGGACTCTGTGTTTGTGCTTAGACTCCACATTTCCCTTCCACACTTACCTAACAGAGGCTCTCAGGAGGGCTCTTTCCCTGCAGCAAACGTCTGCTGGACATCCAAGCATTTCTACACATCCTCTGAAATCTAGGCAGAGGTTTCCAAACCTCAATTTGTGACTTCTGTGCACACACAGGCTCAACATCACATGAAAGCTGCCAAGGCTTGGGGCTTGCACCTTCTGAAGCCATGGGTCGACTGAACCTTCACCCCTTTTAGCCACAGCTGTAGTGGCTGGGACACTGGGCACCAAGTCCCTAGGCTGCACACAGCAGGGGGGCCCTGGGCCTGGCCTATGAAACTGTTTTTCCTTCGTAGGCCTCCAGGCCTGTAATGGGAATGGTTGAAGTGAAGATCTCTGACATGCCCTGGAGATATTTTCCTCACTGTCTTGGCAATTAATATTTGACTCCTAGTTACATATGCAAATTTTTGCAGCCAGTGTGAATTTCTCCTCAGAAAATAAATTTTTCATTTGTCTTGCATCTTCAGGCTGCAAATTTTCCAAACTTTTATGATCTGCTTCCCTTTTAAATAAAAGTTCCAATTCTAAACAATATCTTTGTAAATACATAAAACTGAATGCTTTTAATGGCACCCAAGTCAACTCTTGAATGCTTTGTTGCTTAGAAATTTCTTCTCCCAGGTACCCTAAATCATCTTTCTCAGGTTCAAAATTCCACAAATCTCTAGGGCAAGGACAACATGCCACCAGTCTCTGCTAAAACATAGCAAGAGTCACCTTTATTCCAGTTCTCAACAAGTTCCTCATCTCCATCTAAAACCACCTCATCCTGGACTTAACTGTTCATGTCACTATCAGCATTTTGGGCAAAGCCATTCAACAAGTCTCTGGAAAGTTCCAAACTTTCTTACATCTGTCTTCTTCTGAGCCCTCCAAACTGTTCCAACCTCTGCCTCTTACCCAGTTCCAAAGCTGCTTCCACATTTCTGGGTGTCTTCACAGCAGCACCCCGCTACCCGGTAACGATATCTGTATTAGTCAGGGTTCTCTAAAGGGACAGAACTAATAGGATAGATGTATATATGAAGAGGAGTTTATTAGGGTAATTGACTCACACGATCACAAGGTGAAGTCCCACAACAGGCCGCAAGCTGAGGAGCCAGGAAGCCAGTCCAAGTCTCAAAACCTCAAAAGTAGAGAAGCCAATGGTGGAGCCTTCAGTCTGTGGCCGAAGACCCGAGAGCTCCTGGCAAATCGCTGGTATATGTCCAAGAGTCCAAAAGCCGAAGAACATGGAGTCTGATGTTCAAGGGCAGGAAGCACCTGCATGGGACAAACATGGAGGCCAGAAGACTTAGCTAGTCTAGCCCTTCCACACTCTTCTGCCTGCTTTTGTTCTGGCCCTGCTGGCAGCTGATTGGATTATGCCCACCCAATTGAGGGTGGGTCTGCCTCTCCCAGTCCACTGACTCAAGTGTTAATCTCCTTTGGCAACCCCCTCACAGACACACCCAGGAACAATACCTTGCATTCTTCAGTCCAATCAAGTTGACATTCAATATTAGCCATCACAGAACTCCGTGTGAAGAAGAGGAAAGGATTGGAGTGATACATATACAAGCCAAAAAATGCCAAGGATTCCTGGTCATTGCCAGAAGCTAGGAAAGAGGCAAGAAATGATTCTCCCTAAGCATCATCAGGAGTCAACCCTGCCAACACCTTGATCTCAGACTTCTGACCTTCAGAACTATGAGACAGTAAATATCTATTGTTTAAGTCACCCAGTTTGTGCTACTTTGTTGCAGTAGCCCTAGGAAACTAACACTCCAGCTCTGATTGATTCAAGAAACAAAATATTTAGGGGTACTAATATTGAATTAATATCTTGCTCAATAATTAAAATGAAGAATAAGACTGTTACCAACATGAAAGTTAAGTTCCAATTTGCATAGAAATAAGTGCTGTTCCTTGTAGTCCTGTTCCAGCTGAATGTCATGATTTAGGAAGATCAAAACTGTTTCTCTATAAAATATATTTTTCCACATCATAAAACCTACCTATTCTATTATTAAGGAATAAACATTCCTAGCAACTTATTTGATTTCATATAATAGTGAAACACCCAGTAGAAGGAAGAATGCATTTTATCATAGCTACATGATCAACTTTTTAAATTGAATTTATAATATGACCAGTTTGTTACTAGGAAAAAAAAAGTAAAAACATGCTGATCAATTATCAGATCTCCCTGCTTCTTCAGTCACTTCAGTCTTTTCAGTGTACTCAAGCATGCATATGAAAAAGAGAGAGAGAGAGAGAGAGAGAGAATAAACACACATTCCTAACTCTAAGATATATACGATAGAATGTAAGTTGATTTTTTAAAATTGTAGAAATGTGGATGATACTGATTCTCCAATATATTCTGAACTACCTCTCACAACCTGCTTTTTTACTACGAACTTACAGCAAAATTATAAAAAGATGTCTGTGGATTCTCTAAAGGCTGCAGAATTGTGTGATAATTGCTCATTTCTCTTTCCCTACAGGCTCTCTGAGACTGGGTCCTTAGGTATAGTAGTGCGATAACTACCATTCCTTGAAGACTTACTATGTGCCAGTCTCAGTGCTAAGATTTCAATCACTGGCATATTAAACAGCAAATACAAGAGGTTTGATTGGCATAGGCGCCCATTGTGTTTTATGTACTGGAAGCTACTTTAAACAACACAATTGATACCAGATTAAATTTTTTTGATATCCCAATATGTTTTTCAAATGATGAAGAATACCAGACAGTTTGTTATTCCAAGGTAGTGTTTGTTTTGCTTTGCAGACATATCCTGACTTTTAGTACAACAACTTTGAGGCTTGGAATCCTCCTTTCACCACTGAACTCATTTTGCAACATGCAATTGCCAATAGCTGGCAGTCGTATAGTTTTGAATTGATATTCAAAAATATTTGTCAATTTTGTCCAAGAACTGTTAAATATAAGAAATATGTTTACTCATTTTTCCTTTATCCAGAAGAATTTGAAGAATTCCTAATGTAGTGACTTAAGAGGAAATTAAACAAAGTCCAAATCACATTTTTGTTTTCTATTTTTTAATATTTGGAATTGCTCACTTATGTTATTCTTCAGATTCATTTCTTTACTCTGAAACTGACACAAATTCTAAGAAACAATGTATCTTACACTTCACTTCATAAATCCAATATCAATATACGGCAATAAAAACATTCACCTCTGTTAATTTGGTCATGAGCAAATTATATCTGTTGGAACTACATAAATATTGATGACCAGATTTGGGTATAAGTTTGGCTTAAATTATATAGAGTCATAAAATCTGTTTTAGTAATTTCTTTCTATATGACTTTATTGGCATTCTCTGAGTTTAACTGCCTTCCACTGCCTGTTTGTTTCATCTGTATTAATATTGTTGTTACAACTGGACTAATGGCTTCACAGGTAAGTTATCGGAAGTACTAATGGAATTCAGACATTTGTAGAATGTTTTCTACTTCAAACAATGACTGTATATAATTGTATTCAGGTCTCAAAGAACCCTGTCTCTACTTGACCAGGGAAAAATTGAGAAAGGTTGAATTATTGCAATGGTTACAAAATCAACAACTGATAGAATTGGAACAAGATCTATATTATATGCTTTTTGTAACACATTCTACTTCTGCTGTATTCTCTGTTACTCACACCCAGGATATCCATAAAATCTAACTATTGCTTTTCATAGCATTTATTTTTTAAAAAAGTCTTGGGAGGGAAATAGACCTTAATATCATCCCTTTCTTCTAGCAGGTAAGATGTTCTTTTACAAACAGAGAAGACAGAAGCCCATAGAAATTATGATTTCTCATAAATTAATATGTGATGAAATGTAAATTATATTAAAGTTTTCCTTCTTCTGGCTATATTATGCACCATCATTTTAGCCAAAATTTCTTTTTGTTTAATGTTTACCAGTGAAAGACTAAAATGCTGTTCATATTGGAGAAAAATAAAATTTACCCCACAAAAGACATTATTTCAAAAGTAAAAATTATACATGGCATTTTATGTTATTTTCACTAGCAGGCAATCTACAGGAAATTATTAAACCATGAGCCAAACTGAAGTATCAACTTCCTGTTGTCAGGACAACAAAAACATTATGGAAACAAATTCTTGGTTTGGAAATTTTTATGGCATGAGTGTTCATGACTATAAACCAAAGGTTTTAAGATAAGAAGACTAACTTGTTTCTCAACATCAAACAAAATCACCTTATTACATGTATTTCTCTTCTCTCAGTTTTTTCTGTGCTTTGTGAAGCCTCCTCAAGCCATGGTCACCTTAAAAATGGATCACAGCTATATAGGGAAAAAATTAAAAGTCAAATTGCCATTTATCTTAAATATTGCATGATAATTGACATATTGGTCTGTCTCATATGATGAGTTGTATGACTCTTGGAATATAGTAACCTTTCTGAATGACTCTAAATAAATTTGGAACAAAAGTCAGTAAAGAAAAAAGTGGGAGTCATACTTTTTGTCGTTATCATATCAAACAAACACAAACGCTTTTAACCATACCTAAAAAAGTTGAGTTTCCCAGATTTAAGGAAACTGCATAATCTGAAAACACAGTCACAAGACTATTCTCACTTCAGGTACCAGCTGCCTTTGAATGTCCCCAGGACCACCCTTATTTCAGACTAGCTCGTAACAAATTCAGGGGTTACCACAGCCATCTTGGGTTCAAAATTTCACTAGAAAGACTTACAGGACTCACTGAAAATAATTATACTCACAATTGCATTAATCAGAGGTCTAGGATACAAATTAGGACCAGCCAAAGGAAGAAGCACATAGCCCAACTCCACAGCACCCCCGTGGGACTGGGGAATGGGCAGCAAGAAAAAACAATATAAACCTGGACTTAATTCTGCCTCCTGGCCAGTGACTAGTAAAGTCTAGTAAAGATTAGTCAACTCTGCCTTCTTCCAGCATCCAGGCAACTGTGGCAAGCTAACTTATGATTGGTTAAAATTTCAAATCCTTCATAGTTCCTGACACTAGTTACTGCCAGTAAAGCTCACGAACTGATAACTCTAAATATTTTGTACCTACATTTGTTTATGTGCATATGTATTTTATGCACTTTTATTTTCTCTATTTCTTTATTCATTTCTTATCAGATTTTCTGCTCGCCACCACTCTAATAAAATAACCCTTTCGAAGGTCTCCAATGGCTTCAACATTGCCAAATCTAGCAATCTATGTTCAGTCTCATCCTGCTTGCCCTTGCCAAGTTATTAATATGTTCCCCATTTCTGTAAGACCAACCCTTACTCTTTCTCCTTCTTCTCAGCCCACACAATGTGAAGGCAAAGGGGACAAAGGTCTTTGGGATAATCACTTCCAATTAATAAATAGTAAATATATGTAACATACAAAATATGCCTACATTATCGGTAAAGCTTCCAGTCAACAGGGGGCTATTAGTTAAGTTTTAGGGGAGTCGAAAGTTATGTGTGGGTTTTTGACTGTGAGGGGGTGCTGCTAACCCCACCTTATTCGGGGTCAACTGAATTTATCCCAGAATCCCCTTCCATATGTGGTCTGGATTTGAGTTAGGTAAAAGAGAAGCTTTCTTTTTATTTTGGAGGACTGCGGTGGGAGGCCAGGGTGAGAGAAAGTCTCAGGGTGTTCCCTGGGCTCTAGTTTCAGCTCATCTTTCTACTGTTTTCATCAACCAATGGCAGCCCCAAGCCAACCACCAAGCTCTAGCAAGGTGATAGCTTCAACAGACCTCTCTTCAAGCACTGCCTTATTTAAGTCCCAATTCAGTGGCCAAGGATGCACATCTTCTGGAACTTTTCTGCAATCTCTGACCTGGCCATCCACAACAGGCTGTCATGGTTAGTGACTTTTGCTGAATATCACTTTCCTGTTCCCGATCTTCACATGCCCAGATCTTTCCACATGACTCTAATCTTTAATTTCCATAAACATTTTTTCTACTCATAATATTTCTTGTGCTTTTAAAAGACTGAACACTAAGGGATAGATGTGTGAAATTTCTATGATTGTTTTTAGCAAATAAACCAAAACTTCACATTCTATTTCTAAAAGCGTGGTGCTCCTCTCAGTAGTCCTCATGATGAAAGGCGGGGACTGACTCAAAATATGTATGCCTTTCAAAACTCTAAAAAGAAAGCATGTCATCAGGCTGTGACAGGGATAAACATATAATGAGCACATATAGAATCCCAAGAGTTACCTTCACTGGTCACACATGTAGCCTTCTGCTATGGACTGAACTGTGCCCCATTCTAATTAATGTGTTGAAGCCCAAACCTAGTATGACTCTACAAAGAGACATTGTCTTTAGAAAGCGATGGAAGTTTATTTAGGTCATAAGTGCGGGGTCCTATTTTAATAGGACTGTGGAGATTTATAAAAAGGAAAAGATCTCTCTCTCTCTCTCTCTCTCTCTCTCTCTCTCTCTCTCCCCCCCCCCACCCAATCTCTTCCCCTCTCTCTCTCAGGCAGTATCCTAATGTATAAAATAATTTTTATTTTTTTTTCTTTTTGAGACAGAGTCTCACTCTGTCTCCCAGGCTGGACTGCAGTGGTGCAATCTCGGCTCACTGCAAGCTCCACCTCCCGGGTTCACGCCATTCTCCTGCCTCAGCCTCCCCAGTAGCTGGAAGTACAGGTGCCCAACACCACACCCCGCTAATTTTTTGTATTTTTAGTAGAGACGGGGTTTCACCATGTTAGCCAGGATGGTCTCGATCTCCTGACCTCGTGATCTGCCCGCCTCGGCCTCCCAAAGTGCTGGGATTACAGGCATGAGCCACCGCGCCCGGCCCATATAAATGCTAGATTGTTACTGACATTAAATAAGCAGACAATATCACAGGACACTTCATCATCTGACCTTGCTTGTCTTTCTCTAACTACATTTCTCCCAGCTCCACTTCTCCGGTCATAAAGAATCATGCTTTCCTTTCTTTCAAACATGCTTTACATAGGCTATTTTCTCTGTCTGGAATTCACTCCTGCTGCATTTCCCATGTCTTACTCATCCTTGAGTTAAAAAGTTAACTAAAGCATTTTCCAAAGGATTCCTTGACCTGGAAAGATTGAGTCTTGTTCTTCCTTTACTTTCTGACTTACTATGGATAACCTCTCTAAGTAGATTCTCTAATTTTTAACAGCACATTATTTTCTTGTTTACTAGTGCCCTTTCCAATTTATTTGTTTATTATTTGTAGCAAATTAGAGAAATAATCTGTAAACATTAAAAGAGTAGGGGCCATATATGTCTTATTCACTCTTCTTTGGAATTCAGTTTCTGACACAATGAAGGTACATCTTAAGTTGACTAAAGGAATGACAAAATACAGTACTGAATGAACGAAGAATTGATTAAATCATTAATAACTATGGTATCAATTTCCCTCCACATTGCCTTGAAATCAGCCTTTATTAGTTAATCTTGCACACTAGAAAGCTGGAAGGCAGATACTGTATCTAGCCAATTATTTTATTACTAATTCCAACAGGAATTCATACTCACAGATGCTGTGCTGCTGTTAGAATAGCTGTTCATTATCTCTCAAATCATTTATTTTCTCAACTCTTTCTTTCCCTTTGTTCTCATTTTTTCTTCCACAATTGACTAGTTTTCATTCACCATGGATTAGAGTCAACCACATCTTTCCCATAAAACCTACACTCAATAGTTCAAACTGCAGGGACTTTTCCCTAAATTCCTATTTTTCCCAGCTTTGACACTTGACAATACTCTGTCTTTTAACCTTTTGGGAAGCTATTGTCTTGCACTGTCATCAACATTTAAACATGTGCATAACTTATTATCTCAATTAAATTGTAATTTTTTTTTTTTTTTTTTTTTTTTTTTTTGAGACAGAGTCTCGCTCTGTCGCCCAGGCTGGAGTGCAGTGGCCAGATCTCAGCTCACTGCAAGCTCCGCCTCCCGGGTTCACGCCATTCTCCTGCCTCAGCCTCCCGAGTAGCTGGGACTACAGGCGCCCGCCACCTTGCCCGGCTAGTTTTTTGTATTTTTTAGTACAGATGGGGTTTCACCGTGTTAGCCAGGATGGTCTCGATCTCCTGACCTCGTGATCCGCCCGTCTCGGCCTCCCAAAGTGTTGGGATTACAGGCTTGAGCCACCGCGCCCGGCCTAAATTGTAATTTTTAAAGGAAAGTCATATAACATATGACTACCTCTTTTATATTCTCAACAATGTTGAGAATAGTGCAATAAATGTAATAAACATCTTCATTGAATGAATGAACACATCATTTATTGAATCACATTTTTATATTTAATCTTCCAGGAAAATAATTACATTACTTCACCTTGCCAAAACTTCTTGAAAACGACATATGTAACTTTAAGTCACATTTTTCAACAAATAACGTCCTAATTATTCTGAATGAATTATAAGAATTAACTCAATTACCAAGATGATCAAGCTAGCATCAAGGATGTGACCGATACACTGTGAGAATTGGACTCATTGTATACTGGGCTTTTCACTTGGGTGTTTAAGAGGAGAAAACAGGAAAGAAACATACACAATCAAGTGCTTGCAGTGGAGAAATTGGTGTTCAGTGTTTTGGACAGGCTTTAGGTCCTCTGGGTTGTATCCAAGCAACACAGCCTCAGAGCTAGATCACAGAATCAAGACACCAGAATTCTACTGCTGTGTCCAACATTTAGTGCAATCAGATGGAATGCAATATTGAAATATGAAGTGTAATGTTTTAGTTAAATCAGTGTTCAAGTTGGCAATTTATTATATGCAGCCTGTTCAGAATTGAAAAATTTGCTATTGTCTAGACTGTGCTTCAGACAATGAGCCACAAATCCCAATGTAGAGGCTGTTCTGTGGTTGCATAACTTGAATAAATTTCTCACCTCAAAGTCATTGACAAAAAAATACTAGAATAACGAATCCTTAGTAAAGTCAGATCTCATCAAATAGAACATATTTATAGTCATATACTGTGATAGATGGCCATATTCAAAGCATTTGATATTAAAAGTCTAAAATCAATCTTGCTATGTACAGGAAATTGTCAAGCTAATTTGACACTATTACACAGCATTTGTTAAGTATGCACCAAGTCTAGAATGTTCAATTAGACAAACTTACAATACCTAAGCAAAGTTATGTTAGTCTAGATAAGTCATACTTGTTTATTGAAGAATTCTAATTGGAATTGAAGATTTCCAGACAGCAAGGTTTATTCTAAAAATAATTTATAATCCTAACTGCAAATGTCATAAGTCAATAAGATTGTGCAAAAAGCCCTAAATTTTTCATCCTTAGAAAGCAGACAATCATCGAGGCATAATAACGCCACCAAAAAAGATTACTCTAGGCAGTTCTTGAAGTACGTTTTGTTTTTAATAAATTTAAAAAGATAGTTTCCACATAAAGGATATATTCAAATCATTGCAATAATAAAAGCTAAGAAGTGCCATGGAATTAATAAGACCTTGCCCATATAAGTAAGGAGCCAATTGGCAATAACATTGTCTAATGGAGGGGCAGACCACTGGAACTCTCCTTGCCCCGCCAAGAAAGTTAGAAAGTTAGACCAACAATAATTTGGTCAGGGCAAAAAGCTCAAATTGCATAATCTGTGAAACAAAAAAGAAGACTGTATGCCATTAGTTAATTTCCTCAAACTATACCAATAAGTTCTACTGAGGTTTAATGACAGACAGATTGGGTGAGATTATCTCAAAACTCTTTTCCAACTTTAAATTTTATGATTCTGTGACTGTCTAGTATATTTAAATCTGAATATAGATCAGACAGAAATAAAACAAATAAAATTATCTCCATAATGCTGGATTTATTTATTTGATTTTTTTCAGAAGCTCAAAAAAGGGAAAATTTATCTTCATTGAACTTTCTTTTTATGTCTTTTCAGCACTGGAACAGTTAGTACAGAGTTTCCTTCCAAGCAGCATTTTTCAATGACTCTTAAAAAATAAAAGGGAGGAATAAAAGACTATCTGATAAGAAACAACTTCCTGATGTGCAATGCCATGAGAAAAAATTATTTTCAAGTCTTAAATGTCTAAATATATCAATTATTAAAATATGAACTATGAGTCCTCATTCACAAAAAATAATTTTATCCTGTCCACTTAAGATAAAAAGAGTTGTACTTGAACTCTCTTTGGTCATTTTTAATGGGATTAGATTCTATAACTGTATTATTGAGAGGAAAATATAATATTAAACTGTCTAAGATTTGTGGTCATGTGTTACTGATCAAAAATTTATGGGATCACTTGAAGGTAATCATTTCAAAGTTTATCTCATGCTGAACAAAGTCACTTATTTATTTACTTATTTATTTATTTATTTCCTAACCAGTTTTTCAGAAAGAGCATGAGATTTGGAAAGATAAGTTCTGAGTTCACACATAGGCTTTGATTTTTACAAGTAATGCATCTTGGGCAAATTACTAATTTGGCTACAGATAACTTTTTGTGTTTGAGAATTGCTAAGATATTTACATTATGCAATTATATAATTGCTTTGTAATCTGTAAAGATATATTAAAAATGTCAATAAGTAATATGGGAGGAATAGCTGGCTGTCCATCAAAATCTCCTTCCCATTTTTTTTGTATACTGTTGTGGTTCCTTAAAGGAGCTAGGGTCCATTTCCAAGACCACCTTGCAGCTAGCTGTGGCCTTGTGACTAGTTACTATCAACAGAATAAGTAACTGTGTATGCCACTTTATGATCAAGGTAATCACATCATTCATTCATCCTCTATACTCGCTGTCTCTTTCCATAAAATAAATAAAAATGGTTATAGCCCCATGGGATGACAGAAGATGGGAGAAACTTAGGTTTCTGCATTATGAATATGGAAAAAAAATCTGCTCATGGATCAGGAATAACCACCTTGGACGGTTACTATGATGGTGAAAATAGTCTCTTGTGTTGACCCATTATTTATTTTGCATGTATATTTTATCAAACCTTAGTATACTCTTGCTAGTAGAGAAACCGATACCTTAAGGTGAAGTGTTTCTATTTAGCAAACCACTAAAATATAGGACATGGGAATAACAGTTGGGCAGTGTGATGGTTAATACTGAGTGTCAACTTGATTGGATTGAAGATGCCAAGTATTGATCCTGGGTGTGTTTGTGAGGGTGTTGACAAAGGAGATTAACATTTGAGTCAGTGTGCTGGGAAAGGCAGACCCCCCCTTAATCTGGATGAGCACAGTCTAATCAGCTGCCAATGCGGCTAGAATAAAAAGCAGGCAGAAGAACGTGAAAAGACTAGACTGGCTTAACCTCCCAGCCTACATCTTTCTCCTGTACTGGATGCTTCCTGCCCTTGAACATCAGACTGTAAGATCTTCAGTTGGCTTCCTTGCTCCTCAGCTTGCAGACGGTCTTTTATGGGAGCTTGTGATCATGTGAGTTAATACTCCTTAATAAACTCACATTTATTTATACACCTATCCTATTAATTCTGTCCCTCTAGAGAGCACTGACTAATACAGATTTTGGTACCAGGAGTGGTTCTAGAGGAAGAGAATATTAAGGATGGAGTTCTTTCATTGATTTCGGGATTTCTGGAGTTGGCTGTTTCATGTGATTAGACCCCAAAATGCTAAGGACTCTGCTTCTAATAGTATGGAGAACACTGATAGTCCTTGACATGAACTGTGTAGATGCATTTGACACTCCTGAATCACTGTTCATGAGAGGCAAGGAGTTTAGTGACTAGTTAATATCAACAGAATAAGTAATTGTGTATGCCACTTTATGATCAAGGTAATAACATCATTCATCCTCCATACTCACTGTCTCTTTCCACAAAATAAATACCTTTGACCATATGTGGAGAACCAAAGGACATTATGAAGTTGGTTGGTTGCTTCTAAGTTCACTGGACAAAGTGATGAAAGAAAATTATGAACTCAGGAATTCTAACTCCCAGTTACAGAGACAGATACCGAGCCACAAATGTCCTAAGATTGCCCTGAGTGAGTCTTATCTCCTGTAGAGAAAAAACTAAAGTTGTGGAAAATCAGACAGAGGCTCTTATCGTGCGAGCAACTGACCTGCAACAAAAGGTGTATGGACAGCCTTGCCAGGTGTCTATTGTTAAAGTTACGGCATTGATTGGAACAAAAAATGAGACCCTGCAACTTGGAATGGGGATCAGTGGGAGGACCCTGATGAAGCTGGGGACACTGAGATTGTAAACTCTGATGAACCTTTTTTGCCAGAAGAAACAGCTTTCCCATCCCCAGTAGTGGCAACATCCCCTCCCCGACCCAAACTGCCATCAGCCTTTCCATCTTTGTCTGAGGAGATAAACCCTGTGCTTCCTGAGGCAACAGTAATGGCCTCCCCTGAGGCAGTTTCCAGGCAAGGTAATGTTGATTCTCCTCAGTACTCACCCTTAACACCCTTGTTTGCTTCTAGACCTATAAGTAGACTAAAGTCCCAGCAGGCCACTAGAGATGAGGTTCAGAGTGTGACCCATGAAGAGGTGCACTACATTCAAAAAGAACTACTTGAGTTTTCTGATTTATATAAGCAGAAATCTGTAGAACAGATATGGGAATGGATATTAAGAGTGTGAGATAATAGTGGAAGGAACATAGAGTTGGATCAGGCTGAATTTATTGATTCAGGCCCCATAAGTAGGGATTCTGCATTTAATATTGCTGCTCGGGGAGGTAAAAAAAAAAAAGTTCTAATAGTTTATTTGCTTGGTTAACTGAAATATGGATTAAAAGATGGCCCACTGTGAGCAAGCTGGAAATGCCTGATTTCCTCCCTTGGTTTAATATAGAAGAAAGGATCCAAAGCCTTAGGGAGATTGGAAAGATGGAGTGGATTAGTCACTTCAGACCTACTCATCTCATCTGGGAGAGAGTCCGGAAGATATACCCTTGACTAATGTTTTGTGAAATAGATTTGTGAGAGCAGCACCTGCATCTTTGAGGAGCTCTGTAGGGACTGCTCTTCTCTGTATGCCAGATCTAACAGTGAGAACCGTAGTCACTCAACTACGAAATGTAAATACAATGCGAATAATTGGATCCCGAGGTGGCAGGGGCCAAGTGGCAACACTCAGCCATCAAAGGCAAGGTGGGCATAGCTACTGTAATGGACATCAGAGGCAAAGCATCAATCAGAATAGTTTGACTTGTATAGAACTCTGGCATTGGCTAATTAATCACGGTGTTTCTAGAGGCGAAACTGATAGGAAGCCTACTCCATTCCTACTTAATTTATATAAGAAAACATCCAGATCTAGTGGACAAAAGACTAATCTGAATTATAGAAACACAGAATCATGGCTCCTCAATCAATTTCCAGACTTGAACCCGTTTAAAGACCTAGAATCCCTTGAATGAAGAGCGGGCTGGATCCCCTCGAGGAAGGACCCCGCTACACTACTGACAATTTATGCAGTTATCCTTTCTCCCTTCCCTTCCCACAGATACCTCTGGCCTTTTACCAGGGTAAAAGTGCATTGACGAAAGGAAAATGATCAGACATTTCAGGGACTACTAGATACTGGCTCTGAGCTGACACTGATTCCAGGGAAACTCCCAAAACATCATTGTGGTCCTCCAGTTGAAGTAGGGACTTATAGAGGTCAGGTAATTAATGGAGTTTTAGCCCAGGTTCAATTTACAGTGGGTCCAGTGTGTTCCCAGACTTATCGTGTGGTCATTTCCCCAGTGCCAGAAAGCATAATTGGCATAGATATACTTAGCAGCTGGCAGAACCCCCACACTGGTTCTCTGACTGGTAGGGTGAAGGCTATTATGGTGGGAAACGCCAAATGGAAGAAAGACAACAGAGCTGCCTCTACCTAGAAACATAGTAAATCAAAAACAATATCGCATCCCTGGAGGGATCGCAGAGATTAATACCACCACCAAGGAACTGAAAGATGCAGGGATAGTAATTCCCACCACATCCCCATTCAACTCTCCCATTTGGCCTGTGCAGAAGATAGATGGATCTTGGAGAATGACAGTGGATTATCATAAGCTTAACCAAGTAGTGACTCCAATTGCAGCTACTGTACCAGATGTGGTTTCATCACTTGAGCAAATTAACCATCTCCTGGTACCTGGTGTGTAGCAATTGATTTAGCAAATGCCTTTTTCTCCATTCCTGTCCATAAGGCCCACCAGAAGCAATTTGGCTTTAGCTGGCAAAGCCAGCAACATACTTTTATTATCCTACCTCAGGGGTATATCAACTCTCCAGCTTTGTGTCACAATTTTGTTGGGAGAGACGTTGACCAATTCTCCCTGGGGTCCAGAACAGGAAAAGGCTCTGCAACAGGTCCAGGTTGCTGCACAAGCTGTTCTGCCACTTGAGCCATATGACCCAGCAGATCCAATGTTGCTTGAGGTGTCAGTGGCAGATAGGGATGCTGTTTGGATCCTCTGGCAGGCCTCCATAGGTGAATCACAGTGGAGGCCTCTAGGATTTTGGAGCAAGGCCCTGCCATCTTCTGCTGACAACTGCTCTCCTTTTGAGAGAGCTTTTTGGTCTGTTATTGGACTTTGGTGGAAACCGAATGTTTGACTATGGATCATCAAGTCACCATGCAACCTAAACTGCCTATCATGAACTGGGTGTTTTCTGACCCATCCAGCCATAAAGTGTGTCATCCACAGCAGCATTCCATCATCAAATAGAAATGGTATATACATGATCGGGCTTGAGCAGGTCCTGAAGGCAAAGTAAGTTACCCGAGGAAGTGGAGCAAATGCCCATGGTCTCCACTCCTAACACTCTGCCTTCTCTTCCTGCACCTGCACTGAGGCCTCATGGGGAGCTCCCTATGATCAGTTGACAGAGGAAGAGAAGACTAGGGCCTGGTTCACAGATAGTTCTGCACAACACGCAGGCACCATCTGAAAGTGGACAGCTGTGGCACTGTAGCCCCTCTCAAGGACATCCCTGAAGGACAGTGGTGAAGGGAAATCTTCCCAGTGGGCAGAACTTCAACCAGTGCACCTGGCCGTGCACTTTGCATGGAAGGAGAAATGACCAGATGTGCGATTGTATACTGATATATGAGCTGTAGCCAATCGTTTGGCTGGATGGTCAGGGACTTGGAAGAAGCATGATTGGAAAATTGGTGACAAAGAAATTTGGGGACGAGGTATGTGGATGTACCTCTGAGTGGTCAAAAACTGTGAAGATATTTGTATCCTATGTGAGTGCTCACCAACAGGTGACCTCAGCAGAGGAGGATTTTAATAATCAGTGCTGGATAGGATGACCCATTCTGTGGACACCACTCAGCCTCTTTCCTCAGCCACCTCTGTCATCACCCAAAGGGACCATGAACAAAGTGGCCATGGTGGCAGGGGTGGAGGTTACATATGGGCTCAGCAACATGGACTTCCACTCACCAAGGGTGACCCGGCTACAGCCACTGCTGAGTTCCCAATTTGCCAGCAGCAGAGACCAAAACTGAATCCTCAATATGGCACCATTCCTCAGGATGATCACCCAGCTACCTGGTGGCAGATTCATATCGGACCTCTTCCATCTTGGAAAGGGCAGAGGTTTGTCCTCACTGGAATAGACACTTACTCCGGATATAGGTTTGCCTATCCTGCACTCAAAGCTTCTGCCAAGACTCCCATCCATGAACTCACAGAATGCCTTATCCACTATCGTGGTATTCCACATAGCATTGCCTCTAACCAAGGCAATCATTTTATGGCTAAATAATCGTAGGCAGTAGGCTCATGCTCATGAAATTCACTGGTCTTACCATGTTCCCCATCATACTGAAGCAGCTAGATTGATAGAATGGTGAAATGGCCTTTCAATGTCGCAATCACAAAGCCAACTAGGTGACAATACTTTGCAGGGCTGGGGCAAAGTTCTTCATAAGGCTGCATATTCTCTGAATCAGTGTCTAATATATAGTACCATGTTTGATCATGTTTACGCTTGTACTAAGAAAATACCATCATTTCATTTCCTTTTTCATGTACCATAAGATTTATTGACTTCATATCAGAACTTAAGTGTTGTTAACTTTATGTAATAGCATTTGTTAACTTTATGTAATAGCATTTGGATTGGGGATTGGTGCATTTCCAGTTGTAAGAAGGATAGCTGTATTATGTTAGATAAAATTATGACCTTATTGTTTATTTGAAGATTATGTATGATCTCAGGAGATTTGTATGGGTTCAAGATGACTTGTGATGGTTAATACTGAGGGTCAGCTTGATTGGATTGAAAGATGCAAAATGCTGGTCCTGGGTGTGTGTGCGAGGGTGTTGCCAAAGGAGATTAACATTTGAGTCAGTGGACTGGGAAAGGCAGACACACCCTTAACTCGGTGGACACCATCTAATCAGCAGGCAGAAAAAGGTGAAAAAGAGAGACCAGCCTGGGCTCCCAGCCTACGTCTTTCTCCAGGGCTGGATACTTCCTGCCCTCAAACATCGGACTCCAAGTTCTTTAGCTTTGGGACTCGGACTGGCTTCCTTGCTCCTCAGCTTGCAGACAGCCTATTATGGAACCTTGTGATTGTGTGTTAATACTTATTTAATAAACTCCTCTTTGTATGTACATCTATCCTGTCAGCTCTGTCCCTCTAGAGAACTCTGACTAATACAGGCAGTGAGGAGTAGCTGATGCAGGCTGGGAAATTGGGGACCTATGCTATGCAGTATCAAAGTATTTGGCTAAACTGTTGCCGGAGATAAGTTAGAAGGCCAAAGACATACAACTGTGATTCTAGGGAAATTGTTGGAAGGATCCAAAATATTAGTGTGTGTTGGCTACACAGACTGCGATTAGCAAAGTATTTCAGGAAAAAGATTAGCTCATATATAACTGACCAACTGGTAGCAGGGCTGGAAACAGAGAACTCTTGAAGCCCACATAGCATTTGCTCTCCAGAGACTGTTAAGACTTAAAAAAAAAAAAAGAATTTAGCCATGTGATAAAGGTCAAGTTAAAGGCATTGTTTTCTCACACAAGTTTATTGTTTTAAATGGTTTTTATTTAGTGGCCATTAAATTTGAAGAAATAGCCATGAGGGAAAGACTGCAAAATTATAAGGCAGACATAAGAACAAAGTCTAGGAAAAAAATTGAGGGTATGACTCCAGTCTTAATAAACTAACTAGAAGCAAATATTCCTGAAAATTTTGAAAGTGCTGTGCCAACAAAGAATGCATGAGTCTAGGTTGTAAAATCCACAGACTAATGGGCAAGCTTTAATACTTAGACTCTCAAAATTGAATGAATAAGTAGTCAGCTATGAAAGCTGGTCAGTTCTCAAAGAGGCAGAATCTCTGACATCCACTGCAAATAATGATGTCATGAAGGATTGAACAAGAATAAACAATCTAGAGGTATACTCGGGGCCATGAAGAACAAAGGGCTAGAGAATTTCTCTATAAAAAGAATGCCTAATCCATAATATATTATAGGGATATTTTAATGCTTGCTCAGCAGAATATGGCAAAGGAGTAGTGACTACTATGAGATTTTTAACATATATTCTACCCTTCTACCACCATATTTGGTATGGAGGAAGGCAGGGGCAAAGAACTTGTCATTTTGGTTAGCAGGTCCCTGGACAGATAGAAGTCACATCTGGTCCATGGAAGCAAATGTAAAACTCCCAGAGACCACGGATTTTGAGCTGATGCAGTTCCTTAATCAGAATCTGGAATTTTCCCCTTAGCGATGGGATAGGTGTGGTTTTCAAGTAGGAAGAAAGGTGCAATTTTCCCACCTAAAGAACTAAGAGTGAATTTGGCGGTCAGAAAAATGGACAGTAGAAGTAGCAATGTCTCCACTAACCTTGCTAGTCACTTGTAGCCGGGAAGCAGATACCCAGTTAAGAAGTGCATTTGTTTACCCTGCTTGCATTCAGATGTGGTCATGTGATTAGTTGTCAACAAAGTTAGGTGAACAGAAATGACGTGAGCCACTTCCAGGCAAAGGATGTAATTAATTGGTTTGCCTTTGTCCATTCCACTTCCCCTTGTACTCGTGGATGCCAATATGATGAAAGGTACAGCCCCAATCCAGAACACTGGGACCCTGAGTCACCCATGGAAAAGAGTCACCTTGAATTGTGTGGGCTAGAAATAAACTTTCATTGCCTTTGAAGCATTTAGATCATTTCGTGTCTATTTGTTACCACAGTTTAGTATGATCTTCCACATTATAGTTATATTATTTAGAGATAATATTTATTCAGGGAAAAGCACAATGTTAATAAAATCATTTTAAGTGTTCCTGTAAGAAGAAAAATGTGTATATGGAATAAACTGCAATATATGATGCCTATCTAAGGCATTTTTGCATTTGAAACCGGAGGTGAAAACTCCTTTCATGTAACTTGGCTAGTTTTTATTTAATATTAACAGACTATGAACATATATATGTATATGCATATATATATGCATACAAATATATATGTGTATAATGTGTTTAAAAAATGAATCTTCTAATATAAATGAAGAAAAACATAAAAGTAGATATTTATAATGTAATATGTGAATTTCAGCTTTACATTTTTGATTGAGTTTTATTTGCTCTGACAAAAATTGAGCAGCCATCAGATATGTCATGGGGAAAATAAACAAACAAAGCTATGACTTATATAACTCATGCCTTGAAAATCAAGTAAAAGAAACCACAGTGCAGTTTTAGGAGAAGAAATGAGTCAGGAATCAAAAGTTCTAAACTCTGGTTTAGCATCTACTTGCTAGCCATGGATTGGTTCTCAGACATCAATATTTCCCTATTCCCATTTAGAGAGATAGAAAGCTAAAATGTACATTTCTCAGACTCCCTCACAGCTATGGATTTGGACATAAGATTCTGCCAAGCACAAAATCATAATGAGAAGGAAGTCACCTTCCTATGATTACTGGACAAATGTTTTCAGTGTTCTAACTTCAAGCTCTACTCTCCAGTCACCAACTTTGTACAGTAGCAGAAACATGTTCCTGAAGAGTAGTATGAACTTCTGCTCTTCCAGACATCCCTACAATTTTTGAAGTGCCTAATTCCCTGAATTAAGTTTCATTCTATTTGAAGCATCTAAAGCGGCTCTTTTTTCCTGTACTGAACATTAAGTGACTCACTAATAATGAATGATTAATAAACTCTTTGAGCTCCACTGATCATAGATAAATATTAATAGGTACTATTTCAACTGAGAAAGAGTTGAGGACTGTGGCCAAGTTTATAGTTTCCAAAACATTAAAAAGAAAAAAAAAGAAGAAAATTTATACAAAAATCAGAAAATGAAGAAAGGAAAACCCATAAAATAAAATGGCAGAATGACAAGGGCAATTAATATTAAAATAAAGTTGAATGGCCTGATTGTATTTATTTAAATAAAAGAATAAGGAAGTACATCTTTCTTTCTTTTCCTTTAGAAACCCCACTAAAACAAGAAATGTGTTTGAAGTGGAAGTTTAAAAGAGTATAAACCTGGAAAAATGAAAATAATGAGAGGGGTTTCTAAATAAGAGATGTCAACAAATATGTGGAAGTCATAAAGTGTAAAGAAGCAAGTAAACAAATGAAGCAAGAAGAAATAATCACATCTTCCAATATCAGTGCTACAGAGCCAGTGCAAGTTTCTCTCCCTAGTGGAATGTCTGAAGCACAGGGCTCACAGTTGGCAAGAAAGGAAGAGAAAAAGACTGAGAAGTGAGGTTAAAACAGATTTTTAGCACATGT
The DNA here is from genome assembly GCF_003255815.1 of Theropithecus gelada. Classification (NCBI taxonomy): domain Eukaryota; kingdom Metazoa; phylum Chordata; class Mammalia; order Primates; family Cercopithecidae; genus Theropithecus; species Theropithecus gelada. Next base: position 34,639,218 of record NC_037670.1, on the reverse strand, counting down.
TCTGTAAATATGTTTGAGTACACTTTGCTTGTTCTCTGTATCTTCCAGAATGTTTAAAATAGTACAACATTTTTTAAATTTAATGCCAAACATTGGAGAAAGGAGAGAGAAAATGGTAAATATATGAACCATATAGTCCACATCAGGAATTAACAACTATTTTGCACTTTCCTAAAGTAAATAATCCAGAATTACAGGGGTTTACATATAAGAAAGGAGACACTGAATCTGGACTTGAGGAAGATTCACTTTTCTGGCAGTTTCTGAGTTGTTTACTATGTGTAAGTTTTATATCCTTGGGGATGGAGTTGGTGAATGCCTTCAAAGGCAACAACAAATCAAGAGTTGGAAGATACATATTTTTTAAAGAGAGAGTTCCTATAATTTATAATTTTACGAATGGCTCAATCTTCCTTCTTAGCATGTTTAGTTCTGATGGATCTATTTGTTATTCCTGTACATTCCTATCCTGTGCCTCTAGGCATTTTGGCGTCAATAAGCAGGTATAGCTCCTGCTGTGACACTCAGAGAAGAAATAAGCTTAGGACAAATTACTAACAAATTTTTACTAATACCAACTGGCAACTGTGACATAGGCTTTACCACATATTTCATTATGGCTTTAACACTTGCAGACAAAACCCTTTTACATAATCATTTTTCACATATAAAATTCATGTCTTTTTATGTAAACATTGGGAAACTTAGGCACTAATTTTTAGAAGCGATTGTTACGCAAAGAGCCAAAACACTTCAGCAATGTAAAGAACCCTGAAAATCCATTCCTCCATAAGAGCTGAGAGAACACTAGAATTGTTCAAAATCAACATTTTTATAACTCTGGAAATTAACCAAAGACTTGCAATAATTAGTAGATGGAAAAAAAAAACAAAAACAAATCTCAGTAAGAAGAGTGAGGTTTGTGGTATTTCTAATTTCCCCTATTTCCACCCCTGCTCCTCTGTACCTTGGCGACAGCCTTGAAAACCAGCAGCCTTACAACCATGGTAGCTGTAAGAATCAGCAGTCTAACAGCCACTGAAGGAAGAATGGGTTTGGAGCTTCAAAAACCAGATCTTGAGAGAATTGTTATTTTTTGACCTGCCTGGCACCATTCATAGGGGGCTCATCTTTACATGAAGTAAGTCAGAGCTTATTGACGAGGAAAATCCCCTCACCAGGTCATTTATCAAATTTCACAGGCAATTATATATTATTTCAGCTGCCTGAGGTGTTAATATCATTTGGGGTAAACAAGAGTCTGGCCAAAAAACTTAACAAGAAAACTTGGAGACAATATGTCCACTGAACTGTGAAAAGCTCTGTTACATTCTTGGGAAGCTGAAGACCATATACATGTACAGGGCTGTACAACACTCAGAAAAGAACTGAGAAAGTTCTAACCTCTCATTTCTACTTAATTTTGATACTTTATCCAAATAGGAAGTAATGGCTGAAGCACAAATGTAAACTCTCAGAGCATTAAAGACATGCCCAACACACAAACAGAGCCCCTCAGGAGAGTTTAGGGGACTAGTTGGCTCAAAAACTCCAAGGAAATGAATCATTAGCTGATCACTAAGTTAAATGAGCAGTGACTTCAGTGATTGCACATGACCAACAATACAGATTTTAGAGAATTATTTCATGAAAAACATGAAACAAACAAATAGCAACAACAAAAACAAAACTAGGGACAGGAGGAGATCTGATTACCAAAGCTAACACATGATATAATTTTAAATATCCAGTTTTTAACAAGTAATTATAAGACATCCAAAGAAACAGGAATGTATTATCATACATGAGAAAAAAAAGCAGTCAATAGAAACTTTTCCTGAGGAAGCCCAGATGTTGGATTTATTAGACACATACAGTAGCTATTCCAAATGTGCCCAAATAACTAAAGAAAATCTTGTGGAAAGAATGAAAATAAGGTTAGAAAAATTCCTCATCCAATATCAATAAAGAGAGAGAAATTATTTTTTAAAAAGAATCAATAGAAATTCTGAAGTTGACAAATATTTCTTATTTTTTTTTAACAACAGGGGCTTTACAGCACATATAAGTTATCAAAAGGAGAACCAATAACCTTGAAAACATGTCCATTGAGATTATCCTGTCTGAGGAACAGAAAAAAAATTATAAGATCTCTGGGATTGGAGTTTCAGGAGGAAAGCGTAAGTAGAAATAGATAGAAAAAAATTGAAAAAATACAGGCAAAAACTTTCAAACTTTGATTTAGAAAACACTAATTTACACATCCAAGAAGATCAACAACTTCCAAGTAGGATTAACTCAAAGAGATCCAAGTGTAGACACATTATAATCAGACTGACAAAAGCTGAAAACAAAGGGTATTGAAAGCAGCAAGAAAAAAAGAGTCTTATAAGATACAAAGGAATCTCATTTAAATTAACACGTTACTTTCAATAGAAATCATGGAGGTTATAAGGCAGTAAAACAACATATTCAAAGTGCTTAAAGCAAAAGAATGTCAACCAAGAATTGAATATCCAGCAAAACTAACCTTCAAAAGTTGAGGAGAGATTAAGATATCCCCAGGCCAAAAAAAATAAAAAATAAAAATAAAAGGAAATTTGTCACTAACAGACCTACACTGCAATAAATACTGAAGGAACTCCTTCAGAATCAAATGAAGAGAAGTTAGACTAATTCAAATCCATGTGAACATTTTTTCAGGCCTGGAAATAGGCACCTGAAAAGGCTTTACCTGGCAGGCCTCACAGGGAAATCTACTCTCCCTACACCAAACTTGACATACAGACAATGCACTGAAGTCTCTGGTGAAAGTTGCAGCCAAGAACTCAGGCCCCTCTGGCTGGTCATGCTCTTATGTACATTTTTATTCATAGCCAAAGGACCTCTATTGGGAAGTCTCCTTATTGGGAAGCCTCAGCTGAGACATTCCTCAAGCACCTCTATATTTTTATAAGGGGTCCTCAAAGATTTTTCCACTCTGACTCAGTAATTATGACTCCTTGAATTTGAGCCCTTACCCTCCCACTTTCCCTAGCCCCAGGTCATAAAATGACAGAAGTCCCTTGTTCAAGTATCTCTTGGCAGTTACATATTTTCTCCACATGGATTGCTACATTTGATCCTCACACACTGCCATTCCATGGGGGAAATGGGAACATTGAGGGAGCCAGCACTCCAGCACTCTTTGCTATTTAGCTTCTTACTGATACTATCACAGTAAGTGAAAAACAGCTCAATTATTATTTGTAGTTTAGTTTATTGTCTTAATTAGCATGAACACCCAGCAGCTCAACTTTCTTCAAAAGAATAAAGAGCACTAGCTTGTGCAGTGGTTCATGCCTGTAATCCTAGCACCTTGAGAGGCCAAGGCAGGTGGATCATGAGGTCAAGAGTTCAAGACCAGCCTGGCCAATATGGTGAAACCTCATCTCTAATAAAAATACAAAAATTAGTCGGGCGTGGTAGTGTGCACCTGTAGTCTCAGCTGCTCAGGAGGCTGAGGCAGGAGAATTGCTTGAACCTGGGAGGTGGAGGTTGCAGTGAGCTGAGATTGCACCATTGCATTTCAGCCTGGGTGACAGAATGAGACCCCGTCTCAAAAGAAAAAAAAAAAAAAAAAAAGGAGCACTAGTAAAAGTAACTACATCGATAAATATAACAGATGTAATAAATGTATTTTTTTGGTTTCTAACACTTTCCCTGATTTAAAAGGTGAATGCATAAAGCAATAATCATGAATATGTGTTCATTGGCCTTAATGTATAAAGGTGTAATTCATATGAAAACTATAGCAAGAAGAATTGTAAGGGAAGAAAGCTATATTAAAGTAAAATTTTTGTATACCACTGGAAGTTGGTATGCATTAATTTTAAATACATTGTTGACATTAAAATTGACAATAATTTAAAATACATTGTCTTAGTTAAGATGTAAATTTTACGCCCAGGACAACCATTAAGAAAATAATGCAAAATAATATAACAAAAGTAACAAAATGAATTAAAATAGTGCAATACAAATATATAGTTAACACAAACAAGGCAGTAATTGAGTAATGAAGAAACAAAAAACATTATATATATATATGTTTAAATATATATTTATATACATATATCCCAAGACCAAAAAAATAAATTAATTAAAGAAGAAATACATCACTAATAGACCTGTACTACATGAAATACTGAAGCAAGTCCTTCAGAACCAAATAAAAGGAAACTAGTCAACAAGTCAAATCCACATGAACATAAGGAGTCCAGCTCCAGGCCAAAATCGTATATGTGATTTTTGAGGCCTGAAAATAGGCAACTGCATATATATATGATAAATCCAACAGGCACCAAATAAATCCAAAATAGTCACCTACATATATATATATGTGTGTATATATATATACATGTATATATATACATATATGGCAGATATAAATCCAACCATATCTATATTGCATTAAACAAAAGTATACTAAACACTCCAATTGGCAGAGATTGGCAGAATGAATTAGAAATATGATCCAACTATATCTTGTCTGTAAGAAATACACTCAAGATTCAAAAATAGGTAGGTGGAAAGTTAAAAAGATGGAAAAATTATATCATAAAAGACAAAAGACAACTGAAATGGTGATACTAATATCAAGCAAAATAGACTTCAAGAAAAATATTATTAGAAAAAAGAGAACTATGTTTTATAATGATAAAAGGGTCAATCCTTCAGGAAGACATAACAATTATAAACATATATGCATCTAACAACAGAGTCCCAAAATACATGAAGCCAAAATTGACAATACTACAGGGAGACATAGCCACGTCAACAAGAATAATGGGACACTTCTATAGCCTCAGCTGCAATAATGAATAAAAATAAACTAAGAAGAATTTCAACAGGGAATTAAAGGAGAAGATTTAACAAACCTATAAGCCAACTAGAGCTAACAGATTTTTATGGAACACTCTATACACAACAGAAGAATCCACAGTCTTCTAAAGTACACAGGTAATATTCTCTAAGATAAACTGTATATTACTTCATTAAAACCACAAAAAATTAAAAAGTTTGAAAACATACAAAATATATTCTTCAACACCAAAGGAATTAAATTATAAAGGGAAAACAAAAGGAATTTTGGGAATTTACAAATATGTAGAAATTCAACAACATGCTCCTAGTCAATGGGTCAAAGAAGACATAAGGAAAATTAGAAAATACTTTGAGATAAAATATTTATAGGATTCTATTACATTTCCACACATCGTGACAGTACATGGATCAAATTCCTTTTTTTTTCTTTTTTTTTTTTTTGGACTCCTTTTCTTACAATTTGTACAGAAAACATCCTTGGAAAGTAGCAAAAGTGCTATTTATTGTCATCAGTAACACACCATTATGTGACTATAGAAAGTACAGAGAACAATTTTCTATATTATAAAAATACTAATTGTAAAATGGTTATATCTTTCTAATATGTATTAGTGGTATCATAGATTTTCTGAAATAGAATTTCTGTGGAAAATATTACTATCTAGAAGATGTAGCATTTATTGGATTCTGCTCATTTTTATTCATAAATTAGACTTTTGCTACCTTAAAATTGTTCTTAATAGTCTAGGTGCTAAGGTATGCTTGTTGTTAGTGTAATTATTGCAAACCTCAGCTAATCAAATGTTTTATATGAGTTTTTCACTACTTTTGGCTTCAAAGCGAAGAAAAATTTCAGTTTATAAAATTTGCCAAGGAATTAACTGGAACCAAGGACTTGATTAACTATAAAAGAAGGCAAAAATAGGGGAGAGTGATCAAAACAATAAAATAATTGCTTCTAAAATAAAATCTCAGGTACTTTGGATTAACTGAGCAAATTTATCCAGAAATAAGCTCAAGGTAATTATAGACTTTTATATATTCAAGTGTGCATAAATATAACATTTTATATATTCAAGTGTACATAAATATAACATTCATAAATTTTTCCCAGGAAAGAGTATATAATGTGCACCTCCAATTTCATGTCAAATCTTTATCACATTTAATAGTAAATTTTATCCCAAAAATAAATGTAGAAAAAAATCAGTCAAGCTACACACTTTTTAAATTAAGACATAAACCTTCATTTTAATAAAAATAGTTATTACACCATTGGATTAACTAATAAGTAATAATTAAGGCCATATTTCCAGGTCTTTACAGTCTACATTCCTGGGAACTTCTGATACTTCAAAAGTATTTAAGAGGTATGATATGGTTTGGTTATATGTGCCCACCCAAATTTCATCTCAAATTGTAATTCCCAGGGCCGGACCTGGTGAGAGGTGACTGGATTATGGGGGCAGCTTTCCTCATGCTGTTCTCATGATAGCAAGATAGTTCACGTGAGATGTGATGGTTTTATAAAGGGATCTTCCCCTTTGCTTGTTTGTTCTCACTATCACCTGTGCCATGTAAGAAACGTCTTGCTTCTTTCTGCCATGATGGTATGTTTCCTGAGGCCTCCCCAGCCATTTGGAACTGTGAGTAAGTTAAATCTATTTCCTTTATTAACCACCCAGTCTCAGGTAGGTCTTTATAGCAGTGTGAGAAGAGACTTACGCCATAAATTGGTACTGGTAGAGCAGGGGTGCTGCTATAAAGATACCTGAAAATGTGGAAGCGACTTTGGAACTGGGTAACAGGTAGAGGTTGGAACAGTTTGGAGGGCTCAGAAGAAGACAAGAACTTGTGGGAGAGTTTAGAACTTCCTAGATACTTGTTGAATGGTTTTGACCAAAATGTTGATAGTGATATGGACAATGAAGTCTAGGCTGAGGTTGCCTCAGATGGAAATGAGGAACTCCTTGGAAACTGCAGCAAAGGTGACCCTTGCTATGCTTTAGCAAAGAGACTGTCAGTAGTTTACTGCTGCCCTAGAGATCTGTGGAACTCTGAACTTGAGAAAGATTGTCTGAAATTGGAACTTATGTTTAAAGAGAAAGTAAAGCATACAAGTTTGGCAATTGTGCAACCTGACCATGCAGCAGAAAAGCAAAACCTATTTTCTGGGAAGAAATTCAAGCTGGTTGCAAAAATTTGCGTTAAGTAACCGGGAACCAAAAGTTGATAGCCAAGACCATGAAAAAAATCTCTCCAGGGCATACCAGAGAACATCACAGCAGCCCCTCCCATCATAGGCCTGGAGGCCTAGGAGGGAAAAATTGTTTCTTGGGAGCAGGCCCAGAGCCTCACTGCCACTCTGCGCAGTCTTGGAACTTGGCTCTCTGTGTCCCAGCCATTGCCACACCAGCTCCAGCCATGACTAAAAAGGGGGAATGTAGAACTCAGGCCATTGCTTCAGAGGGTGCAAGCCCCAAACCTCAGAAGCTTTCATGTGGTGTTGGGCCTGCAGGTAAACAAATGACAAGAATTGAGGTTTGGGAACCTCTGCCTAAATTTAAGGATGTATGGAAATGCCTGGATGTCCAGGCAATTTTCTGCAGGAGTGGAGCCCTCATGGAGAATCTCTGCTAGGACAGTGGATAAGGTAAATGTGGGGTTGGAGATACCACACGGAGTTCTCACTGCAGCACTGCCTAGTAGAGCTGTGAGAAGAGGGCCACCTCCCTCCTGACCCCAGAATGGTAGATCCACCGACAGCTTGCATTGTGAGCTTGGAAAGCCATAGACATTCCATGACAGCCCATGAAAGCAGCTTGGTGGGAGGGCGACTGTGCCCTGCAAAGCCATAGGGGCAGAGCTATCTAATACCATGGGAACCCGCCTCTTGCATCAGCATGACCTGGATGTGAGACATGAAGTCAAGGAGATCAATTTAAGCTTTAAGATTTAATTACTGCTCTCTCCTCCCGCCGCCCAAGATGCCGAAAGGAAAGAAGGCCAAGGGAAAGAAGGTGGCTCCGGCCCCTGCTGTCGTGAAAAAGCAGGAGGCCAAGAAAGTGGTGAATCCCCTGTTTGAGAAAAGACCTAAGAATTTTGGCATTGGACAGGACATCCAGCCCAAAAGAGACCTCACCCGCTTTGTGAAATGGCCTCGCTGTATCAGGTTGCAGCGGCAGAGAGCCATCCTCTGTAAGCGGCTGAAAGTGCCTCCTGCTATTAACCAGTTCACCCAGGCCCTGGACCGCCAAACAGCTACTCAGCTGCTTAAGCTGGCCCACAAGTACAGACCAGAGACAAAGCAAGAGAAGAAGCAGAGGCTGTTGGCCCGGGCCGAGAAGAAAGCTGCTGGCAAAGGGGATGTCCCCACTAAGAGACCACCTGTCCTTCGAGCAGAAGTTAACACCGTCACCACCTTGGTGGAGAACAAGAAGGCTCAGCTGGTGGTGACTGCACATGACGTGGATCCCATTGAGCTGGTTGTCTTCTTGCCTGCCCTGTGTCGTAAAATGGGGGTCCCTTACTGCATTATCAAGGGGAAGGCCAGACTGGGCCGGCTAGTCCACAGGAAGACCTGCACCACTGTCGCCTTCACACAGGTGAACTCGGAAGACAAAGGCGCTTTGGCTAAGCTGGTGGAAGCTATCAGGACCAATTACAACGACAGATACGATGAGATCCGCCGTCACTGGGGCGGCAATGTCCTGGGTCCCAAGTCTGTGGCTCGTATCGCCAAGCTCGAAAAGGCAAAGGCTAAAGAACCTGCCACTAAGCTGGGTTAAATGTACACTGTTGAGTTTTCTGTACATAAAAATAATTAAAATACAAATTTTCCTTCAAAAAAAAAAAAAAGATTTAATTACTGCCATGCCTGGTTTCAGACTAACATGAGCCCTATAATCCCTTTGTTTTGGCCTCTCCCATTTGGAATAGGAACATTTAGCCAATGCCTGTACCCCACTGTGTCTTGGAAGTAACCAATTTGTTTTTTATTTTACAGGCTCATAGGTGGAAGGGACTTGCGTTGACTCAGATGAGACTTTGGACTGTGGACTTTTGAGTTAATGCTGAAATGACTTAAGACTTTTGGGGACTCTTGGGGAGGCACGATTGGCTTTCAAATGTGAGGACATGAGATTTGGGAAGGGCCAGGGATGGAATGATATGGTTTGGCTCTGTGTCCCCACCAAATTCTCATCTCAAGTTGTAATCCCCACAATCCCCATGCATCAAGGGCAGGACCTGATGAGAGGTGATTGGATGAGGGGAATGGTTTCCCCCATGCTGTTCTCATGATAGTGAGTTCTCATGTGATTCAATGATGTTATAAGGGGCTCATCCCTCTTCACTTGTTCACACTTTCTCTTGCCTGTCTCCATGTCAGATGTGACTTTGTTTCTCTCTCACTTTCTGCTATGATTGTGAGCTTCCTAAAGCCTCCCTCCCAAGTCATGCAGAACTTTGAGTAAGTTAAACGTCTGTTCTTTGTAAATTACGCAGTCTTGGATATGTCTTTATAGCAGTATGAGAACAGACTAATACAAAGTCTGAATATGTCTTCCAAATTTAATAGACATAATCATTATAATTACATGGTTTTAATTTAACATACGCATTTTATTGGCTAAACAGGTGCACAGTTTATGCTGGGCCCCTCCACAAAAACCATCCTTCCATTTTCTTTGGCTACAAATGTCATTTCCTTTAAACAACTCATCTGACTTCAAAATCCAAGTTACATGTCTTGTATTATAGGCATTGTGTACATCAAAGCACTTACTATGGTATTTTTGGTTTTATGTTTATTCATCATTATACTCCATAAATATGGAAGCTTCGTGACCACATACGTCACTGATCTTGCTCTTTAACAAAGAACACAAAAGTAGAAAATGGAGGAATGAAATAAAAATCACGCAGATGTGCAACAAGAGGAGTGTTCAATAATTAATCCACACATTGATAAATTCTTTATACTCAGTAAATATAATGAATGTAACAAATGCATTATACTCCTAGAATGCACCATTTTCTAGATACCAGATGATATAGCAGTAAATAAAACGCAAAATGTCTGCCATCTAGCAGCATACATTTTAGAATCTAGATGGTTGTTACCTGAGATATATCATATTTTTAATAAAAGAAGCAATGTAAAATAACATATTATTATCATCTAAAAAATGTGAGGACACTGGGCACATATGCAACATGATGAAATAGGAGAAATGCAGGACCAAGCAAATAGACACATGAAATAGGTCATCGGTTGTTTCAGGATGTCTTGTAGATTCGTGTATTTGTTCATTATACTCAAATACTAATTTGACAACTTATATAAGCATTCTACTAAAAACTGAGTATTGAGTCCTGAACAAACATATGTGGCTCTGTGCTCATAGCATTCTGATTTATTTTTAATTATTATATTTTAACCATTGCTTTGGTTTGAATGTTTTTTTTCCCTCTAAAGATATACATTGAAACTTAGCCTCCAATGCAACAAAATTGAGAGATGGAGCTTCATAGAAGGTATTTAGGTCAGAACAGGTCTGCCCTCATGAATTAATTAATGCTGCTATGGAAAGGCCTTGTGAAAGTCCATTCTGCCTCTTTTGCTATTTTGCCATATGAAGAACAGCATCTGTCCCCCTTTTCTGCCCTTCTCCTTCTGCCATGAAAAGTCACAGCAAGAAGTCTCTCATCATATCAAGCCTATGGCTTGATCTTGGACTTTCCAGCCTCCAGAAATGTGAGAAAAAAATTTCTGGTTTCTGTAAATTATCAAGTCACAGGTATTTTGTTATAACAGTACGAAATGGACTTAGACAACCACATATTACCATAAGTTACAATGACTTTTTAAAACTAAACTTATTTTTAAAAAATTATACATTGACATGCAGTTGAAAATAATAATAGAAACACCCCGTGTACCCTTTGTCCATATTCCTGTAATAATAACATCTTGAAAAACTGTAGCTCAATATCATAACCACAATATGACATTGGCACAATTAAGTTACCAAATATTTTCTTTACTACAATGATTTCTCATGGTGCCTCTTCATAACCACATTCCCTCTGCCAGTGTGTAACTCATGAAAATCACTAATCTGTTCTCCGTTGTTATACATTTTACTATTTCAAAAATATTATATGTGTACTACCCTAGTATGTAGCCGTTTTGGATTGATTTTGTATATATGGAGATTCTCTTATTCATAAAAATTTCCTTTTTTTCTCGCTGCTTTCAAAATTCTGTTTTTGACTTCTTACAATCTGATTGTTATGTGTCTCTGTGGAGTTTTTTGGTTCCATCTATTTAGGGTCTTCTTATAGCCGTGGGTATAGATAATCATTTCCTTCCTCAGATTTGAGAAGTTTTCAGCCACTACTTTGAATATGCTTTCTGATCTTTCTCCTCTCTTTTTTTCTGAGGACTTTCATAATGCATGCATTTAGATGATGTTCTTTAAATCTTTAAAAATTGTTTCACTATGTTTCATTGTTTTACTTTTCTTCCTCTGACTAAATAATATCCAACTATCTGTCTTTGCATTTGCTGAGGCTTTATTCTGTTTGAAATAGTCTGTGGTTGAACTACTCTAGTGACTTTTTCCATTCAGTTATTATATTCTTCAACTCCATGATTTCTGTTGGAACTCTTTTGTATTTTATATCTCTTTATTGAAATTTTCACTTTATTAATGCATTGTTCTCTCAATCTCAGTGGGCATCTTTATTATTAATTAAATTAATTCTATGTCAGGTAAATTATATAACTACATTTCATTAGCATTAGTTTCTGGAGATGTATCTTGTTCCCTGTTCCTTCTTTTTTGTTGTTGTTTGAGTATCATTTGCCTAGTTCTTCGATTTACTTGACTCTGTGTTGGTGTCTGTCCATTAGACACAGCAGGCAACTGTTCCAGTCTTACAGACTGACCTCATTCTGAAGAAGACCCTGATAAACAACCCTAACCAGAGATTCTGGGAGCCTCTACCCACTCTTTCCTCCACAGGGAGGGAAGGCAGCTGTGGTAATTGTCTGCTCACTCTGTGCTGAGCCAGGGAGAAGCTACAGCATCTATCAGCTCAAGCCACCAACCTCCATTCTTCCCAAGGCAACTTGATTGTGCCGGCCTCAGCAGAGCTTTAATATTAGCTGGGCGATGCTATTATTTTTGGCAATCCCTGGTGACTCTTGGGTACTGGGAACATGGATGAACTCTTTCTCTCTCCATATGGAAGCTGAGAGCTGAGATTTCATTTTTGCCCTTTGCTCTATGCTGAGAAGTTGGGGGTGGGATTAATGGTGTCTACCATCTGAAGCCACTGCCTCCTTTCTCCCCCAGCTGGATAGACTGCATAGAACCTGTCAGAGCTCCAAGACTGGGAAGACATAAGTTGGTTCTCTGTGGAACCCACTCAAAAAAGTTGGGGTGCTGGACACTTGAACAAACACCTTGCTTCCCTAAGATCAATCTGGGAGCTAAAGTGTCTCTTCCTGATTGTATGGTGCTACAGTGGGGTCACAGTCTCCAGTGCAAGGGTGTCCCAAATATCCCTACCAGCTTTGGTAACTCTAGTTTCACATTCCCTCAAGGTGCAGGAGCGCTTTAATTAGTTTTGGATTACTCACAAAGGAAATTAACCTGTGAATTGCTGCCGAATCAGTGTTTGTGGAAGAAAGGAGGGTCTAGGGCTGGGATTAATATTGATGTGGAGGAAGAAAGGAGGGTGGGGATTAAAGAACTACCTATCAGGTACTATGCTTATTACCTAGGTGATGAAATAATCTCTATGCCAAGCCTTGTGACATTCAATTTACCTATATAACAAACCTGCACATGTTCCCCTGAACCTAAAAGAAATATTATCAGGATTTTGGTAGAAATTGTGTTTAAACTGTATATCAATATGGGGAGAACTGACATCTTCACTATGTTGAGCTTTCCAGTCCACAAACACACGAGCCTATGAATCCATTAAGCAGATTATGTCTCTCCATTTATTTAGATAGTCACTGATTTCTTTCATCAGTGTTTTATAGTTTTTAGCATATAAGTCCTATAGATGTTTTGTTCAATTTACACCTATTTCATTTTGTTTTCTGAGCATTTGTAATGGCACTGTATTTTTAATCCATGTGTTTATTGCTAATATGCAGAAATATAATTGATTTCCGTCTTTTTTAATTCTGTGACTTTGAACTCATTTATTAGTTCTATGAGTTTTTGGTCTCTTTTATGGGGCAGCGGAAGATCACTTGGGATTTTCCATATAGACCATCATGTAATTTGCAAATAAGGACCATTTTATTTCTTCTTTTCCTGTCTGCATGCCTATTATTTGCTTTGCTCATTTTACTGTATCAGCTAGATTTTCCAGCACTATGTGGGATACTGGTGGTGAAAGTGAACATCCTTGTCAGTTTCTAATCTTAGATGTAAAAAATATAGTATTTTACCATTAAGTATGATGTTATATATAAGCTATTTGTAGATATTCTTTAGCAAGGGTAGAGTCCCTCTATTGTTATATTTCTGAAAGTTATTATCAGTGGGTGTTGCATTTTATCAAATGCTTTGGCTGTATTAATGAATATGAACTTGTGATTTTTTCTCCTTGTGAGTGTTAACACAGTGGATTACATTGGCTGTCAAATATTGAAGTAGCCTCAAATCACTGGAATAAATCCCATGTGATCATGATGTATATTTTTTCTACATTACTGAATTCTATTTAATAATATTTTAATAAAGTTTATTACATGCCTATATTTCTGAGAGACATTGATCGGTAATTTTCTTTTTTGTTTCTTTCTTAGTTTTTGGTATCAGGGTAATATAAACATCATAAAAAGAATTGGGAACTGTATACTTATTTTTTCTGGAAGAGATTACATAAAATTGGTGTTAGCTATTTAAAGATTTAGTGCAATTATATAGGTAACCATCTGTGCCTGGAGATTTCTTTTTAGTAGTTTTTCAAATTTGACTTAGCTATAATTTAATTTTATTAACAAGTATAGGGCTATTCAAATTATCTACTACATATTGGGTGAGTTGTTACATTTTGTGCTTTTTGAAAAACTAGCCAATTTTTATCAAAGTTAACAAACATGTTTGGGGAGTTGATAGTATTTTCTTATTATCCTTTTGAGCTCTGTAATGGCTGTAGCAGTATCACTCCCAATATTGGCAACTTGTGACCTCTTTTTCAGTCAATTTTGATGCTTTTTAAATTTTACTTATTTTTCAAGGAGCTAGTTCTTTGCTTATTTTGGTTTTTTATTGCTTTTCTGTTTTCAAATTCATTGATTTAAACTATTATCTTTAATATTTTCTTCCTTCTGCTCGCTTTGGATTTATTTTGTTCTTAGATTCTTGAAGTCAGAGATTAGATGATTAATTTGGAACTTATTTTCTAATGTATATATTTAGTACTAGAAATTTCCTTTTGGGGTCGGGTGTGTTGGCTTATGCCTGTAAACCTAGCATGTTAGGAGACCAAAATGGGAGGATCACTTAAGGCCAGAAATTTGAGACCAACCTAGACACTACAGTGACACCCTGTCTCTACAAAATACTTTTTCATTAGCTGCACATGGTGGCATGCAGCTCTAGTCCAAGCTTCTTGAGGGACTGAGGCAGGAGGAACCCTTGAGACCTGAGCAGTGAGGCTGCAGTGAGCTGTGATCATGCCACTGCACTCCAGTCTGGGTGAAAGAGTGACATGGTCTTAAAAAAAAAAAAAAAAGAAAAAAAAAAAAAAACCCCTCTTGGAACTAATTTTGCTGTGTCCTGAAAAACTTTATATGTTTATATATTCATTTATAATTCATTGAATGTCCTTTTTATTTTCCTTGAAACTTCCTCTTTAACCCAGGGATTATGTAGGCGCCTGCAGTCCCAGTTACTAGGGAGGCTGAGGCAGGAGAGTGGTGTGAACCTGGGAGGTGGAGCTTGCGGTGAGCCGAGATCACGCCATTGCACGCCTGGGCGACAGAGCGAGACTCCGTCTCAAAAAAAAAAAGAAATGCATTATTTCATTTCAAAGTGTTTGGAGATCTTCCTATTAACTTTCTGATACTGGTTTCCAGTTTGATTCTATTGTGATTACAGAACACTCCTTGTATGATTTCAATTTTCAAAAAATTTGTCTAGGTCTGCTTTATAGCCCAAGATATGATCTATCTTGGTATATTTTCCATGGGTACTTAGAAGAAATGTTTATTTTGCTCTTTAAAGAGTAAAATGTTCCTTAAATGTTGATTAGATACTTACAGCTGTTGGTGTTAAGTTCTTCTACATCTTTGCTAATTTTTCTGTCTAAATAGTCTATCAATTGTTGATAGAAAGGTGCTGAAATCTCCAACAAAACTATGGTCTTTGTCTTTTTCTCCCATCTTTTTAATTATATCAGCTTTTGTTTCACATATCTTGTACTTCTATTGTTTGACTTGTATACCTTTTATCATTATGTAATGTACTTCTTTGTCTCTGGTAATTTTCTTTGTTCTGAAGTCTCCTTAATTTTACAATAATCTAGCCACTCCTGCCTTTTTAAAATAATATTTGCATGGCATATCTTTTCCATCCTTTTATTTTTAATTTATCTATATCATATTTGAAGTGAGTTTTTATAGCATATAGCTCAGTCACATATTTTTAATCCACCCTATAAATCTTTGCCTTTTAATGTGCGTATTTAGAGTATTTACTTTTAATGTAATTATTAACATGTTGGCATTTAAGTCTACCATCTAAGTCTTATTTTGCTCCTTCTCTTTTCTCTTTGTCCTGGTTCCTGTTTTCTTTTTTCCTGCCTTATTATGAGCAATGTGACAATATTTTTAGAATTTCATTTTGATGTATGTACAATAATTTTTATATATCTCTTGTTATAGCATTTTCAGTGATTCCTCAAGACATTATATTATATAATATATAATGTATATTACATAATTATATATATAATATATTATATATAATTACATTACATGTACATATATTATATATATAATATATATATAATTATATTATTTGTACAAAATTTATTATGGTCTACTGATGTTTACATTTTACCAGTTAAAGTGAAGCTTTAAAGCTTTCCTCTCTTCACATCTTTTTTTCCTCTTTCATTTATAAAATAACTGTCTTTAATATATTCTAAGCAATTAGAATCACATCAGACAGTGTCATAATTTTTGCCTCAACTGTCAATCATGGCTTAGAAAACCCAAGAGGAGAAGAAAATATGAGTAAGTCTCTTGCTTATCCATATTTTTGCTGTTTCTTGTTGTTTCTTTCTGATATTTCAAAATTCCTTTTTTTATCATTTTGTTTCTGTTTAGTCAATGATAAATTCTGACCCAATTTTGAAGTGAATTCTCACTGAATTATGTCCCCTCAAAATTTATATATTGAGATCCTAACCACCAATGTGACTGTATTTGAAGACAGAACTATAAGGAGGTAATTAAGGTTAAATAAAGTTACAAAGGTAGGGCACTCATACAATAGGATTAGTGTGCTTATAAGAAGACAGATTAGAAAACTGTCTCTCTGCCTCTCCCGCCCTCTCTCTGTCTCTTTCTCTTTTTGTGTGTGCACGCACACACACACACACACACACACACACACACACACACACAGATCATCTGAGCACACAACAATATGGCAACTGTCTACAAGAAGGAAAGAGAAACCTCACCAGAACCAACCAGGCTGGTGTCTTTTTCCAAGACCTCTAGCCTCCAGAATAGTGAGAAAATATGTCTATTGTTTAAGCCATCCAGACTATGGTATATTAATAGCCTATGCTAACTAACAAAGATAATTTCCTTTAGTCATTCTTGTAGAATATGTCTGCCAGTGATAAATTCTCATAGCTTTCCTTCATCAGAGAATGTCATTTAGCTTTGATTCTTAATTGAAGTGTAAATGGTATTTAGAATTTTGAACTGACAGTTATTTTCTTTTAGCACTTAAAAAATGCTGAAGTACTGATTTCTGATTGAAAAGTTAATATCATTCAAACTGTTTTACTCCTATAGCCAAAATGTCATTTCTCCCTAGTTGCTTCCATCATTTGTATTTGCCTTTAGTTTTTACAAGTTTGAGTATGATATATCTTCATGCAGACTTTTTCGGGTTTATATTGTCTGGGTTTTTCTAAGCTTCTTGAATCTGTAGGTTTACGTATTTTGCTAAATTTGGGAAGCTTTGGTCATTTGTTTGCGTATTTTTTTAGCCCTACCTTCTTTGTTCTTTCCTTCTGGAACTCTAACCCTGTTTACTTACTCATCCTTCTGTCCTCATTATTCTGCTGCTGAGCTAATCCACTGAGTTTTCTATTTTGGTTAGTGTATTTTTTAGTTTTAAAATTCCCATTTCACTCTTATTTTATCTCCTATTTCTTTACTAAAACTTTTCTCTTTTAATTTATTTCCAGTTTATTTGTAATTACTTGCAGAAGCATTTTTTAAATGATTTGTCACATAATTCTAGTATCTACATTGTACTGGTGTTGACATATCTTGATTGTCTTTCTTCATTCAGTTAGAAATATTCCTGGCCATTTTGTGACATGTGATGTTCTCTCAAAACCTGAACCCTTTAGAACTATGAGACCGGATCCTATGTAAATCTACTCAGTTGGTTTCCTCTACAGGGACAGAAGGGAAGTGAAGATAAAATTTCAAGTTCCCTACTTAATCCTTTATTAATAGTCAAAGGGGAGAAAAGCTCCTTGTTACTGTTGGACAAGTGAGGGATTTTCATGCCCCCACTAGAGGTTTGCTGATATCATACTGGCATGCTTCTATTACTGCTCCCCGTGTGAACTCCACTGACACCACAGGGAGGGGAAACTGGGCAATGATGAAAGTCCAGACTGTCTTCTAGGCCTTTTCTAACACCACCAGAAAGCGGTAGAGGCATTCTTCTTCATTACTAGGTGGTGGTGAAAAGCAAAACTCCTCAGGTGTATTCACTGACACAATAGAAGCCACAAGTGTGACTCATTACCCTTAGCAGAGAACAAAGTTACAACTTCCTACGCAGTCTTCTCTGACATCACCCTGGAGAGAGTTTGAGACCCCTCTTTATAGTCTGAAAAGAATGAAACTTTATGCTTGTCATTTAGCTTTTGCTAGCTAAGGTGGGACTGGGCTACAGATTTTTTTCTGTGGTATTTGGTCAGGGTGGAAGAGTTATTATATAGAAGCTTTCTTTCTTGCTAGTATGTGCCTTTCCTGAAACTTTGGCTAGAGCCAGTAGGCTTTTGTTAAGGATTTTTGTTTTTGCGTCCTCTGGCATTTCTGGGATTTTTCCAGCTTCTGTATCTCCACGTCAGAAACATATGAGGCAAAAACAAAACATAGAAAACTTACCACCATGCCATTCTTTGGTCCTCCAGTTCCTTAGCTAGTTTTCCTCCTTCTTTACACTTTTCAGGTCTTCTTGGGTTTGTTTTACATATAATTTTCAAGGTTTTCAGTTGGATTTAGCAGGAATATATCTATTCCATCTTTCTGGAAGCAAAATACCATTGAGAGATATTGATTTTAGAAATGGAAATGACTCATGTGAGAGAACACAGAATGGAATAATTTTACTGAGACAAGAAAGATCAAACCACAGAGAAGATGAAGACTAACTAAATTAGCATGAGCTATGGTGGTTACAGAGGATAAAGTTACCTGACTGTTACAATCAATATTCTGGAGCTCAGGGAAGGCAAAACTATGTGATTAGTAGCCCTTTCCAAATTCCATTATGAGTGGGAACAGTCAAATTCCTAATGGCCACTTGCTTAGTACTGGCTTTTTACCCACAAGATTTAATACTAAGTTGATTGATTCACTGTTCCTTTGCCTGTTTCATGAGCTGCTCACTTTAATTCTGGATGTTTGACTAGCAAAAAAGATCCATTCCTGTAATTTTGAAAATATGAAAATATGTGAAGTCAAAGTCAATCTCAAAACTTCTTTGTAGAGATGGTAAGTAAAATTAAAGGATTAAAAACCCATTACTGTGCTACAAATCTACTTAAAATTTCTTAATCATTGCTGTTTCTGAGCTCCTCTGAATAATCTGTTAATGTGTGGTACCCTGGCTCATGGTAAGGGCATGACTTACATTATATGCAAAAATACCTTAAAAGTATTTATTCAGGTAATAGATACTCCCTTTGTGATGAGAAACAGATTTAATACAATGATGACTTGTTCCCAAACAATAATCTGAGTATCAGAAATTGAAGCTTAAGTTATTCCTAAGTTTTATTCCTAAAATGGATTTTTTTTTGTTTTTCAGAAGAAACTAAAACATATTAATATGCAACTTCACACCCAAAGAAATGTGAAACTTTACTTTCCTGACAAAGAATGTCCACTAATTAAAAATGACTATGTTGGCACTTTAAAAGTATCTCTTTGCATACTGAACACCTGCTTTGGGTAATACCTTGGCAAACTAAAAGCATATGGCCATTCTCCTTTTCATGGTTGTACCCAATAAATGTCATCAGAATTTCAAAATGATGAAGAAGGTCTTTAAGTAGAGAAAATGAGATGCCACTTTTGGTTTTCTAAACCACAGAGATTTGAGGGAGGGGCCCTGAGGCACACACCGAGAGACCATTAAGTGATATAGGGGCCAGAAATACAGAGTCAAATTTTATACAATAAAGATCAAATATCAAAAATAGTTCACAATACTAAAACAGGTTATGTCTAAAGTCAAGAAATTCTTTCAGTAATACTGGTAATTTTTTATGCCTCTAATCATAATCCGTAAGACTGAACTAAAGCAGAAAGCCCTACATTTAATTTGTCGCTTGAGCAATATTATGCGGTTTCAAAACTATAGCTATAAGAAGAAATTCATTTGATGTTTCCATTAGTGTATTATTCAAGTTCAGTCCATTACTAACCACTTTACATTTTTAAATACCAGCATGTCTTAATAGTAGGAGTACTGGACTAAGAGTAACAAGCTGCAAATTCGAGTTCTTAACTACCACTGACATCACAATGCATTACATTTTTTCTGAATCTCACTTTCCTTATTTGTAAATTAAAATAGTAATAATAGCTGTTCTGGGTGCCTCACAAGATAGCTCTAAGGAACAAAAGAAAGAAAATGTTTATTAAGTAGATTCACACCAAAGTGGTAATGAAACCCTTGAACAGTGAAACTCCAAGTGGATGTAACTGGAGACTGAACTAGCACAAAAGAGCAAGAGGAGACATTTGTTAGTGCAAATGAAGGGGAATAATATGTGAAATGATATCTGTACTACAGGTAAATTTCCTCAGAAAGCATTCAACTTGGAAGATGTTCTTATTAAAACACCCAGGGTCATCTTGGTATGTGTGTGTGCATGCATGCACATGTACATACACACTCATGCAAACACAGATACACACACTAGTCTGCATTTATTGAATGCTAATTAAATACTAATTTAATGTCTGCTCTGTGTTTGTCACTGTGCTCAGAACTAGAGATAGAGGAGTAAGTAATTGAGAAACAGTCCCTCCTTTCACAGAGCATATGTTCTGGTAAGGAAGATTACAATATCATTTCCAAGTATGCAATGACAGCATGATATGTTGTAGAAATGAGAACTACAGTGGTATTCATTATTATAAATAATAAACATACAATATTATTTACAGATACATATTGTATCAATATTAAATACAGATACAATATGCTTCAGCAAAATAAGGGGGAAATATCAAAAAGAAAGGCAACATCATGCAATAAGCCGAGATTGCGCCACTGCACTCCAGCCTGGTGACAGAGCGAGACTCCATCTCAAAAAAAAATAATAATAATAATAATAATAAATACAATAATAAATATAAATATTTATTACTGAGACATGAACATATTTGTGTCTACATTAACTGATATTTTAAATTTCCATCCCCTATTTCCATACTATTATAAAATGTTTAATAGTAATTAACTTGATATTTCAGTATTTAAGCTCCAGGATATCCAGGAGTAAGTATGTCTCAGCTAGAAAAAAGCATCAGCCAAAGACAGCCAAAAGGACTTTGTGTTCTCTTGTGGTGAGATGGTTAGTTAGTATCTGTTCAGTTATTAGGCAGAAACATGATTTCGCTATGTCTTTATTTGGAAGTCGAAAGGCTTTTATATGAATATCAGGTTGACAAGGGGCAGACTGTGACAGCTTTGTACAATGTCAATTTAGTTAAACTAAAACTAGGTCTTCCATAATTCTATTTTCTATGTATTTCTGCATTAGGGTGAGCCAAAAGAGAAACTGCACAAGAATGGAATGGTAGACGTGAAAGAATGGCTATAATCTCTAAAGGTCAGTGTAGGGTACCAGGTCCCCATGTAGCTCACATACATTGTTACTGACCTGCTAGGCATGTGGGAGCAGCCAGACCTACAGCTTTTTCAGATCCTGCTAGAGCTTCAGGTTTAGTTGTTGCTCCCAGGTAGAGAGTAGCTAGCTCTTCCTAACACAGGACACTCATATCATCAAGACTGGAGGAGGTAAGATTCAGACACTTCCCAGTTTTTCCTTATGGATTCCAGTTTGTCCTTGCTGTGTCTCCTATTCCATGTCTAACTTTTTTCTGAACTACCAGCCTTGACTATCTATAGCAACTTCAGATCCACTGCCAGATACAGTGACAACAGCCTTCTGTAGACTTCTTTGCCAGCTCCCACAATTGTATATGTTCTGATTCCAACAATGTTCTTTCTTCTATGGTGATTATGCTTCTCCGATTGAACTCTAACAGATACAATATGCTGCAGCAAAGTAAGGGGGAAATATCAAAAAGAAAGGCAACATCATGCAATGAGCCGAGATTGTGCCACTGCACTCCAGCCTGGTGACAGAGCGAGACTCCATCTCAAAAAAAAAAAAGGCATCATCAGGGCACAAAAACAATGAATTCACTAACGTAAGAAAATTTGGAATTATTGACCTAGGATGATTGCTTCTGAAATCAGAAAGCCACCAGTTCAGCTAAATTAGAAGCACGTGGACTTTAGAACAAAGGTCTCCAGGCAAAAGGACTGGAGATTTGAGATTAAGTCCAGATAAAGAGTAGGTTACATGACAGAAAGTAAAGATAAAATTAATGATATTATCAAAACCTGAAAGAAAATGAAAGAAATCAATCATGAACTGCAGGTAAAACAAACATCTGCATAAGCAATTATGGTCTATATATCAAATTACTCCTTCAAATTAGAATAGGAAGCCAGTAAACTTCTAGAGGAAAAATGGACTGGATTTTAGGCAATAGAGTGAGCAAAAAGACAGATGATATTGGAGACATAACAAAGAAAACACATGTTTCCAACAAGAAAAACAAATCAAAATAAAAGCACTTAGAAACTCTAGAAAGAACCAAGAAAAGAAAAAAGCATGGTAAAAACATGAAGGAAGTTAAAATGGGTCATAATTTTAAGAACTTGGGGGAGAGTAATAAAGGAGAATGGATTTGATCATCGTCCATTGAATGTCAGTGGGGTTGTCTCCATGGTGCTATAGAACAGGAGACTAATTCCGTCATCCACTGCGCATTGTTGTCAAGGATATTTACATGGATATACCAACTTAATTGTAATTTATTTCAACTTTCAGACTCAGACTGCATAATGCCTAGAAGACCAAATAATTAACACAAAACAGAATATTAGTGGAATCAACACTGAGAAAATTAACAGTACAGTTGTAGAAAAAATAACAAGGACATCATTTGATGTGCTTCACTTGCTACAAAATTGAGAAAAAAAGCATCTCAATAAAATATAGTATGACACTTTGCTGAGTTAAGTGTGAGCTAAAGTTAGGAAAATCATCCTGTTTAATTATACTGTACACCATAAAAACAATTTAGCATAGAACAAAAAACATTGCTAATCTATGTTTCTTGAAAACCTGCATTTCTCTGAACTTGAGTTAGAGAATTTTATGAACTGAATGACTGTGTGCCCCCTGCCAAATTCACCTGTTGAAGCTCTAATCCCTAGTATGACTGTGTTTAGAGATGGGGTCTCTAAAGAAATAATTAGGGTCAAATGTGGTAGTAAGGGTGGGTCTCTAATCCAATATGGCTGACTTCCTTATGAGAAGATATGCTAGAGAGCTTTCCATGTACCAAGGAAAAGCCATGTGAGGACACAGCAAGAAGAGGCCATCTACAAACCAGAAAGAGAGCCTCACCAGAAACAATCAGCCTGAAGCTTGATGTGGGACTCCAGCCTCCAGAACAATGAAAAAATACGTTATTGTTGTTTAAGCCATCTAGTCCACAGTATTTTGTTAGGCCAGCCAAGCTGACTAAGGCAGAGACCAATGATGGGGTTAAAGAAGAGGTGAAGAGAAGCTAAATGCCTCGTGTTTCTAGTTCAATCATATCAGCCTCATGTTATTTGTTTTATAATTGTTGTTTATTGTATTAGATATCAGATTTTCCCTGATGAAAGAAAAAAGAGTTCCAAACCATGAACTAGCATCCCTGAAGAAATAGAATGTCAAAAGCATCTAAATACTAAATAATTTATGTTTCCTACTCAAATATTACTGATTTTCCTTTATGTCACCATTTTTATGCACTGTTTGATATTTTGTTTTAAAATAAATTTTAACTTACAGGAAGGTTTTAAAATAGTTATATAAAACTCACACTCGTAGCTATATTCAACAACTATCAACATTTTGCCAAAATTTCTCACACATACTCTATTTCTATTCCTCTTTTCCCTTCCCTCTCTCTTTACACATACAAAATAATATAGACATAGAAATCTAAACCTTTGAGATTAAATGCAGATATCATACTTCCATATCTCCTAAATACTTAAACACGCATTACAGCAAAACAAGGGCATTCTCTCTTTAAACACCTTCACAACATTTTTTGAACTTTCTTTTCTCTTTCCGTACTTCTTGCCCACAACTTATCTTGATTGCATTTGGTTACTTTTGTCATATTCATAAATACATACCAGTATTCTGAATGAGATAAGCTAGGTAGAATGGGGAAAGACTGGTGTTTCTAGAAGAAACTGTTGAATTCAGTTGCCATGGTGGGATTATGAAAATGGGTTTGATAAAAATTCAAGCAGAAATAAATATGCATGATCTTCTCCATTTAGAATTGTACAAAAAGCTGTGTATATTGTCTGCTTTGAGACGAAACAATAGTCTTGTGCATTGTCATGTCAAACACAAATAACTCTTTATTCTATTTTTTCTTGTTTTCCCTTCTAGTCCTGCATGAAAGATATCCAAAAACTGATCTTCACTGAAAAACAACACTAAAATCAAGCAGAAGATTCTTTTTGGCAAAACATATTGAACTGATAAAACACTAATTAGTATATTTGGGTTCAGGCCTCAGGACATTTTCTTCAAATGTTTTCATTTTTATTCATAATTTATAATGTAATTCTCTTTTATTTTGAAATACACGCTTGTTTTGGAGGAAAACTCTGGCAATATACCAAGGAATAAGTTATATCTAAATGATTTAAATAGTGTTTGCTAAGCATCTTTGGTGACTGTTTTTCTCCCTTAGAACTATAAAATCTAACAAACATAATTTATGGAGATGTTTAGTCTTAAACAGAGATGTTATAGTTTTGAACCGGATTAAATTTCAAAAGTACCTTTCTATATCTTGAGACTTTTTGGTAATATAAATCAAAATAAAACATCCATAAAACATACAATTCTGCTTCTTTCATCTCTTAAGTTTCTGTGCTCTACTAAACTGTTATGGGTGTTTGTACACCAACTGCATACACATTTACTCATGGATGCAATGGGAAGCTGAGAATTTTTGAGTTGCACAATTAGGATGTAAGAATATTCTTCAAAGGCTTCGTCATAGTCCAGAGACTGAGGAATGCGTACTATCTCAAAGAGAAAAAATAAATAAGGCTCGCTTATCTTTCAAATTAAATTGACAGGGTATTAGCATAAGTAAAATTGTGTCATATTAATTATTGATCTGTAGGATGTTAGAGATTGTGCTAGAAAACTTAATGTAAGGACATGATACTCTTACTCATGCCTGGAGAGTTAGCAGTAATGTTAGTGTTATCCTGGCCAACTCTGTCCTTTTTCTTCCTAAATCATTTTCCCATCAGCCACTGATAAGAAATTCTGCTAATGAAGACATATTCTTTTGTGTAAAACCCACACATGAATGAGATCATGATTTTTATGGAATCAGTATTAGTGACCACAGAATACGCTTGCAATAAATGTTGCTTAAATGTTTCTGAATATAGAAAAAAGAGACAAAAGTCAGTAAGCAGATGATGAAGCCCTACTTACAGAGACTAAACCTTTTGGGCTTCATGAGGGTTTTTCTGTCTTACAGAGTTTTTGTTGTGAAGCGACTCCAACATAAAGGGAATACAAAAATTAACACATTGCATAGAATACGGTATAATCTCAATAAATTCAACTGCCTTTCACCTCACACATGTCCTTTGCATCTCCCACACCAAAGTGGCCAAATGGGACACTGTTCTATATAAATACATATTCTCTTATATCCAAAAAAAAAAAAAAAATGAGCCTGGTATGGTGGCTCACACCTATAATCCCAGAACTTTGGGAGGCCAAGACTAGAGAGTCCCTTGAGCCCAGGAGTTTGAGACTAGACTGGGCAACATAGGGAGTCCCCATCTTCTCTCTTAAAAAAATTTAAAAATTAGTCAGACATGGTGCCATGCACTTGCGGTTCCAGTGACTCAGAAGGCTGAGGTGGAAGGATCGCTTAAGCCCAGGTTGAGGCTCAAGTGAGCTGTCATAGCACCACTGCACTCTAGCCTGAGTGACAGAGCAAGACCTTGTCTCAAAAGAGAGAAAAAAAATCATCTGTCACTTTCCTATATATGACAGTCCGTATACAGTTGTCATATATTGACCACTCTAAATCTAGCCTTCAAATAATATGACTGTTTTTGAATATAAATTGTGCATTGGCAAATCTAAATCCACCTTTCAAAGTACACATAGTTCTATTTTTTTTTTAAGTCACTATCTGATTATTGACAAATCTGAACAAATCTGTCATGTGGCTGAGGATGAGGGGCTGGGAGAGGGGAGTGGTATTGCCCGTACACCAGATCATTTGACAGTACTTATGAACAAAGATCAATGTCAAATGAAAGGAACTTTCTCTCTACTTGGTCCATAAAGGACCCACCAAGGCACCTGAAATTCCCTTGTTCCTGTGGGACACTATTTGCTGCTGTCCTCTTTCCTGCTTCAAAGCCCCCACCACCTGTTTCCTCTGGGATAGAGCTAGAACTGCCATAATGTTAAGAAGCAAAGGAGTTGTCCAAAATAATCCCCTCTTCATGTAAGGTGGCCAAAACAGGCCCGAAACTCACTGACAAGGCTGCAAGGTGGAGGTAGAAACACATGCTATCTTTCTGTTATCCCTGCTCTGTGTAAAGTAGGTAACCTGACGATGAAGTTAAGAGATTGGGAGCTGCTCGCATCGCTACCTCTGCCCATTGGAGAGGTTGGAGCTCAAGGGAGCAGGTGCTAACTGAGAAAGAACAAATGCCCCACTGGATTTCCCAGTAACAGTAATTGGTATGTGGGTGTTCATCCCCTCCACTGAAGCTGATTCCTGGTACGCCCAGGGGCTCTCATTCACCCAATGGATGGTCCAGTCCTGAAGGACACTACCTCCTTTCACTCCCAAATTAAGAAGTAATAGCATTTTTCAGATCTCAGAAATTTAACTCTCCTAATAGTCTCTAAGTCTATTGTTCTACTTCCAGACATTATACTTCTAATTACATTTTCATAAACACCCACTATTAATTAAAATGGGGGCCGTCTATAGTTGTTCAATCATTGGCCAATATTTTGGAGTCCTGTTCATCCTAAAGCTTCTAACAATCTCTGCTACAATATAAAAATGTTTAAATGTTTTGCAGGTAGTAGTGTCTAATAAATATCTAATAACTGATTTAGCACTTTCAGATAAATTCAATAAAACAATTCTTGCATTACATCTACTAGAATAATTTTATTATAGTTACAATAATTCTTAAATTAGCCTTTTGAAGGCATGTGATCTTCACATCACATTTTGTTGCTGTCTCTTCCATGACTATATGGTGTTTTAACATATTTGTGTGATAAACAAAATGTAGTTTTGATGAGAAAGTCTGGAGTCAACATAGAGCCTTTGGCTGAAATCTCACTTGCAACAATATATTAAAATGATATCTGTTGAGTGTATCCTTTCTAAATTTGAATATTAAAACCACTATTGCAACTTGTTAAAATGTAACTGTTAAATTATAGAAAGAATTCACTAAATGATGCTCTAGTAACTTACTAAAGACATTTTTAATGAAGTCAATCAATATTTTCACTTATCTTTATAAGACTTCCAAAATGCTAGCATAATGAGCTTTTCACAATATATATTTTGTTTCATTACGTATAATATCACCTTAATGTTTGTGGGAATTTAGTGTTTCAACAATTCCCCTTACTATGTGTTGCTCTTTAGAAATTTTTCTAAATTTTAAGTTATTTAAAGATCAGTGATTTAAAAAGAGCAATTCTGCCACCTTGTGTTCTGTAAAACCAGGATAGCTGCTTGCTTCTGGGAAATTGCCAGTACTTTCTTATCAAACTTGAAAGTTGTAACTCTGAATCAGAATTCAACGATGATAATCAGCTGTGCCCCTCCCCCTGTTTATTTTCTTCCAACTGTGCTTGTACTGATCATGGAAGCTGGTTACTTAAGCTGTACTTGTGCCAGAGTTAGGACTCATTCCTCAGGATTTCCACTAAGGTTTGTAAAGCCAAACAACAAAACTTTAATTGCAACCATATGTCACTCTGTTTAAATTTTATTTTATTTTATATATATATGTGTACATGGAATTACTGAAATGCTAGTTGATACTCAGTTATACTGGTCATATTATACTCTATGTTTTAAAACAATAATAAGAATACAAAAAGAAGCTTACAATTTTTAAAAAATATACAACTTTTAAGAGGTAAGAAAAGTTGGTTGTGGTTTTTTGAAGTCAGATAATTAAAAGAAGAAAACTTTCAAATTTTTAGTAAAATACAACTTTTAATCAGAACATTAAAAATTAAACAGAAAAGGGTCTCCTACTAATAAATAATCATTAACCTATTGATGTGTCTCTTTCTTAGAGTGGAAAGTTCCAGGAATACACAATCCATCGTTTAAAGGTTTGTAATTTATCATTCTTCCCTGGAAAGGCAGAAGATGAAATACCATCAAAAGCCTCAACTTCTGAGTCTGTCCTTCCCTTGATACTTGGATTACCGAACTCTTTGTATCATCTGTTCCCTTTGTGGATTTATTTTCAAAAGAAAAATATAAGTTAGTCTTCACAGGACTAAACTTTGTAAGTCTATGAAAAGGCTTCATCAGAAATTTATATACATGGTGGTTGGAGTGAAGAGAGACCACCATTTTAATCAGATTCTCAAAGGTGTCTACGTCCCCACCTTCCCAAAAGGATAAAAATTACCATAAAAAGTCTCTGATTTGAATTACACAACTTTAGTTTCTATGAGTAAATCATAAAATTTTGGTGGTATGTTGCTGCCATCTTGTGTCTAGCAAATATCTCTTTCCATTTCCATTAAGTATGCTAGCTGGAGTGATCAATAAAGAAACATTCTAAATTCAACCTGTAGGATTCTGCAGGGACTTCGTGAAAACTTCAAGCTATAGGTCCCTTAAAGCATTATTAGAATTATTGTCCAAAACAGTTTTTTTTTTTTTTTTTTTTT